>NC_056726.1:1336086370-1336126370 GCF_019279795.1 Protopterus annectens
CCCACCTTTATGTATGGGTGTAACATAGGATATTTTCCAGAGTTTGGGTACATAGTTTTCAACAACTGATCAGTTTATGAGAGTGGAAATTGGGATATCAATAGCATCTGCTGTAAGTTTCAAGAAATAGCTGGGGAGTAGGTCGGCTGCTGTTGATGAGGTTTTTAGTTTGGTGAGCATGCTTTTGATTGAAGTGGTGGAAACTGTTTTGAGGGTAAAGCTTGTATTAGTGTTACTGTGTTGGGGGGATAGTGAGGTAGGAACTGTCCTGTGATACTAAGGATAGAATTGAGTTCACAAAGTGGGAGCTGAATTGTGCTTCGATGGGAACTTTAGTGTCAGGGGTGGTTGGTTTGGGGGTAGCCTTTTGGGTGGATTTTAGTAGCTGGTTTACATTTTTACAAAATTTTTGGGGGTTGTGTTGGTATTTAGTTTGTAATATCGTGTAGTAGGATTTTTTGTCCAGCATAATGCATTTTTTTGCATGGTTGCGCAGTTCTTGGTATTTAGTTAGGCTTTGTGTTTCTTTGTTTTTTTGATAGTAAAGCCAGGCAGTGTCTCTGGACTTGAGGATTTGTTTGGTTTCTTTACTGAGCCAGGTGTTTGTAAGGGTTCTAACCTTGATTTTGTAAATTGGAGTGACAGTGTCTACGTGTTGTAGAAATGTTTTGTTGAAATATGCTACAGCCTGGTCAAGTGGGAGGGTTTTTAGAGGGGTCTAGTCACAGTTACAAAGTAAAGTATTGAGGACCTCAGGAGAGAATTGTTTTGTGTTTCTAGTGGATTTATAGTTAGTGGTTTTGCATATGCTTATTCTACTACATATAAGGTATATTATGTTGTGGTCACTTAAGGCGTCTGGGAGACTGCCTGTGTGGGGGTACAATGTGGGGTTGTTAGTTAGGACCCAGTCAAGGATGAATTCCCTTTTAGATTTTTTATCACATCTAGATGGAATCTGGACTAGCTGCTAGTACTCATGGAGATTTATTAGATTAATTGGTGGTTCTGATATACAGGTGAACCACTATCAGTTGAAATCCCCCAGAATAAGAGTTTCTTGTGAGTATGTGGAAGGACACCAGGATAAGAAGTCTTCAAGGCTAGCAGGTATATTACCAGGTGGAATATAGATCACAATTGTGGTGATGACCTTTTTTAGGGTGAAGTTGAAGTTGTGAGATAAGTATGTCCCAATTTTTGGGGGAGGGGTAGAAATTTGGTTTCTTATAACAACAGAATGTCAGGTGCAGATTTTCGAGCCCAAATTCTTAATGAGCTCATTTGGCTGGAGAGTTCACTGCATTAATATTTACACTAAGTAATTTTATTCACTTATTAAAGTGAGGCACACAGTACTCTCCATTGTGGAGCACAGCCTGAGTTGAAACTCTAGAGAACAGTCTGAGAAAACCAGGTATAACAATGTAGCAATGGGAGCTCTTAAACTGCATTAAAAAAAATATATATATATATATATATATATATATATATATATATATATATATACTATAAAATAACAAGATGATATTGCTGATAATTTAGTTTAACTTACACCTGGATCACCGTAATTTAACTCCAGGAAACTAACCACTTAGCCACCATGGTGAACTTTGCCCTTTTCTCTACTATATTGTAATCTTGGAGTTAGTATATTTAGTTGGGGGGTGTTGGGGGCATGCAGCCCCCCCCCACATGGTGGGGTGTGGGGGTGAAGCCCCCCCTTGGGTGGGTTTAATTTACCTTGTTTTTTTTTAAAGTGTTGGTGGTCATGTGGTTTGTTTTCCAGGGTTAAATTACAGTGATCTGGGTGTTTGTTACAGTAAATGTTTGGCATTGTTGTTATGTTGTTTTGTTATTCTACTAAGTGGGAATTTGGTATATATATATATATATATATATATATATATATATATATATATATATATATATATATATATATATATATATATATGTAGATTCCCTTCAGTTGATCAAACTGCCAAAATGAAGAATGTTATATGGCTGAGACCTCCTAACCGAAATTTCGGAAGTTCAAACAGAGTGAATAGAGATCATCATGCCTTGCGGAACAGGAAATTTGCCATTTTCCTCAATGTAGTGTGATCTTGGGGTTGGTATATTAAACAGGGGGTATGTGGGGTGCAGGCCCCCCCCTGCAAAAATAAAAAAAAAAGTTTTTTTTTTGTTTGGATTTTAATTTTGAACTTCCAAAATGTCAATTATATGGTCTCGGTCATATTTTGGCAGTTTGATCAACTGAAGGTAATCATATATATATATATATATATATATATATATATATATATGTATATATATATATATATATATATATATATATATATATATATATATATAAAGGTAATCCATATAAATATATATATATATATATATATATATATATATATATATATATATATATATATAGATATATATATATATATATATATATATATACTGCGGTGGTGGTGCTGCTGTAGCGTTGTCACCTCACAGTAAGATGTTGTCCTGTTCGATTCCCAGCTAGAGCGTCTTCTGTGTGGAGACATGCGTGAATGGGAGTACCTTCGTTGAAGATTGTGCTCAGGGCCGGCAATTCAGCACGTAAAAATCTACTGCCAATCATTATCGGACCAGAGTTCCGCTGTGGCGACCCCTAACTGGGAAAAGCTGAAAGACTCAACAATATATATATATATATATATATATATTTTATTTTTTTTTACATTTGTTGACCGGGCTAGTCTGGCTGGATACATGTCCATTTTCAGCAGAGGCCCGAGGAGAAAAGCTCCACTATATACTAGTAAATAATAATGATAAAAATAAACAAAAATAGCACAATAAGATAGAAATTATAAGCATGTAAAGAACTATTCCCAGGTAGAATAGTAACAGTGCAAAAGTAATATATCAAAACTAAACATAGAGTGAGGATTTCTATTACAAAATCTTTGCAAGAGTAATTAGAGAAGAAATAAAGCAGTAACTCACACAAGACTCTATTCAACTATTTACAGTATTAACAATTTTGATAAACATTTTGTGTCAGGGCACTAGTTTTAAGAAATAGATTTCATCAGCTGGGTGATTTAGATACAAGGTGAGATGATAGGTTGCAGTAATATAAAGAGAAGTAAATTTATGGGAAAAGTAATATCCAAGTGGATGGTAGGTGAACTACAGAGGGGGGGGGGGGGGTAATGGTAGAGATAGGGACATGTGGAAGAGTAATGGAAAGAGCTGAAAAGAGAGATGGAAGCTGAGGTCAGTCAGGATTTGAGCAAGGGCATAGCCAGTGAGTTTTAAAATAGTTTCTTAGTTGTTTTTTGAAAAGTTGTGATGAGCCTAGAGTGGTCAGTTCTATGGGAAGTTTATTCCAGTATGAGCCAATGGTATTTGTAAACAAGGAAACCCCAGCTTTATTGTGTGTTTTGAGGGTGGCCACTAGTAATTTGTTAGCTGAGCGAAGGGAGGTAAGATTCCTGTAAGGGACAACAAGGTTATTTAGTATGGGTGTATTAGAAGGGTAATGGAGAATTTTATAGGTAATAACTAATTGATGTAGGAGAATAAGAATTTGAAGTTCAAGCCAGTCAAGCTTTTTGAGATTAACACAATGATGTGTGAGAAATGGGGAACCTGCGGCAAACCTGGCAATGCTGTGGTAGGCTGTGGCAAGTTTTTGAAGGTTAGATTTTGAAAGGTTTATAAAAGATGGGGAGGCATATAATAATGTAGAGATAAGATGAGTTTGGGCTAATGACACCCTGGTGGATGCTGTTAGAAAGGGCTTAAGTCTATAGAGGGCACCTATCTTTTTATTAACAGTTTTGATAGTTAGGTCAATGTGATAATCAAAGTTTAGTTGATTATCTATTGTAACACCTAGTAGTTTAGCGGAACTATCAGGTGTAATGATAGTGCCATTGTCAGACACAATAGAAAAGGAAAGAGGGGATTTATGGTTTGGAGAGAAAAGTAATAATTTACTTTTTTTGGGATTAAGGAGGAGACAGATATCTTGGAACCATTTTTCTGCTGCTGTAAAGACTTTTTGGGTGGAAGAATGAAGTTCAGCTGGAGATACAGCAGAACAGATGAGAGTTGAATCGTCTGCATATTGAATACATGAGGGTGTTGGGAATGAAATAGACAGGTTGTTTATAAATATGGAGAAGAGAAGGGGTCCTAAGATGGATCCTTGTGGGACACCAATAGTGATTGGGAGCTGAGAGGAGAGATGGCTGTCCCAAAGGACTGCTTGTTGTCTATCTTTCAGATAAGAGTCAAACCAGTGCAATGCGAAGGTTCAAGTGAGAGATTTCAAAGTGTCTAGTAAAAGTTGATGGTTGACCATATCAAAGGCTTTAGAGAGGTCAAGAAACAAAGCAGAAGAGTATAGGTTGTTATTGCGATTTTTGTTGATAGTATCTGTGAAGGAGAGAAGAGCAGTGGAAGTGCTATGGAAAGGTCTAAAGCCATGTTGGGAGTCTGAAAGTAGGCTATTATGTAAAAGATGATGTAAAAGTAGTTGGTGTATACAACGCTCCATGATTTTAGATAGTGGTGATAATAAGGCTATAGGACGGAAATTAGAAAGTTCATTAGAGTTTCCTCATTTATGCAGAGGAATGATATGGGAGACTTTCCAGAGGGAAGGGATAGTAGATTCGGTTATTGTTCTATTAATTAAAATGGAGACTGGGTATGCTAGTTCTGCTGATGCTAGCTGCAGATATTCAGCTGGTAGTTTGTCAGCTGAAGGAGTGCATGGTTTTAGTTTTGAGAGTAACTTTTGTATATAGGTATACATATATAGATATAGATATATAGATATATAGATAGATATATAAAATAGGTATAAAGGAAAAATCTACACATTATTTAACAATAGATAAGAGTAGAGAAACTAAAATGTACAACTATGTAGACAAATCATTGATAAAGTACAATGAACACAACAGAACACTAACTATACACAAATAATCAAATGAACCCAAAGGCTGCAGAGGTATAATACCCTCCCACACCCCTTAACCACTATATAAGTGGAAGAGTCACCACAAAGGGAGCTCAGCAAGGTAATAACCCAGTCAGAGCCCCAAGTTTATCTAATCAAATGTTGGGTCTTTTGGCTTTTCCTGATTAGGGGTCGCCACAGCGGAACTTCGGTCCGCTAATGACTGGTAGTTGATTTTTACATGCCGAGTTACCAGCCCTGATGCACAACCTTCAACGAAGGTACGCCCATTCACGCATGTCTCCACGCAGAAGATGCTCTAGCTGAGAATCGAACCGGACAGCGTCTTATTGTGAGGCGACAATGCTACCGCAGCACCACCACCGCAGGATAAGTTTATCTAATCAAATAATGAGCACTAATGAGAGGTTTCTCAGCCAAGATGTTACGAGAAAAATAAAGAGTTAAATTAAGCATTAAAACTGTGTAGTTCAACAGCCCTTATAACAGTCAGAACATATTGCATCTGGAGTTATTCTTCTTTTACAAATACTTCATTTTGCAGCTATAAGAGGGTTAGAGCTGTAATGAGCTAGAGCTGATCTGGAGTTCATGGGATCTGGAGAATCAATGGTGTGCCCATTTAAATCCTATAGCCAGTCTATCTGGCCAGTCGGTATTCTCTGGCAATGTTACAGCAGAGTTCTCCTTCAAGTATGCAGTCACTTCATCTATTTGTAGAAAGATATTTTGTCCATCTGGAAATAGCACTTGCATTTTAGCAGGATAAATTATGGTAGTCTTTAATACTTTTACCTTTAAATAGTACAGCAGACAGGCTTCTACTTAGTGACTATCAACTTTGAAATGTCATTGTCAAATTTGATCTTATGCTCCAGGTAAATAATATCTTTCTTGGCCCATGCTGCATGCAGTACCTTTCCTTTTGCTGGAAAGATAAAGAACATGCTATGACTGGTCTTGCGGGAGCAGAAGGAAAGGGCATAGAAGCTAACAATCGGTGAGCTCTCTGACTTCAGTTGTGTTGTTCTGTCCAAAGCCAAGGTTGTAGGTAGCTTTGTTTTAGCCCCCACCCCACCTGTAAACCTAGTATTCTAATGTTATTTCCATGACTTCTGTTCTTCTGGTCCTCAAGATGATCGTGTAACATCTAGGTAAAGTCTGATTGAAATGATATCTGGTGCTCTGCCTCGGTGAGTCTCATTCCATCGTCATGCACTGCTTGCGCAAGTGAGTTGGTGTGATCCATTACCCTCTTAAATGAATTGGTGCAATCCATTACCCCCTTAATTAAATTGGTGTGATCCAGTACCCCCTTAAATGAGTTGGTGTGATCCATTACTCCCTTAGATGTATCTTTATTATTTTGCACTTGCTTGAGGAGAGATTCCTGGAATGTTTTTGTTGACAACCTCACCTGTTCTGTAGATACTGTCGGGGTTTTATACATACCACTGTTAGAGTTGTACTTGTGGGTTGCTGTTGAGCCTTTGAAACGTCTGAGCCTTCTGTCACTGAGTGTTGTGATGCTGACAAGGGAAGCATCATATCAGCCATAGCTGACAGACAAGCTGCATGTGGCCACACAGTGTCCACTTTTACCTTGGTATTGCTTGGCCAATTTAATATATTATTTAACTGCCCACTGAATTTCAAAATAAATAGTTGCCTGGCTGTATTCTTTCAGTGTTTATAACCACAAAGCTGTATTCCTCAGTGTTCACACTGTCATATGCAGAACCGGAACCCATAACCCTCTTTTGGGACACATTTTTTATGCTTTATAAGTCCATTAAAATTGATGGTAGTGAGTTTTTTCTCAGGAAAATTCTGAATGTACAGAAGTACAAATCGTAATAATCCTGACAGATGCAACATTGCACTATAGTGCAGTGTAAAGACTCAATGTAGCAAAAGTCCTCAACCATTTCCTCACATGTACAGAAAGCTGTGGTAATTTATTACAACTCTCAGAAATTTACCTTTAGTGTAAAACTGTGTAGAACAAAAACCTCTGACTCTCCACGTTGCATAAAATAATTTATTCGAAAAAGAAAGGACAAACGGTGAGCGCTTTCGCGTATGCTGTGATACGCTTCTTTAGTGTAAAACTATGTGAATATAGACATTATCAATTAGTAGGACCAATAGTTGAACATTTTTATTATGTAAAAGGTTGAGATTTTTCAAAGCTTTTTTTCAGTGTATTCTACAATTACTCTGTATTTTACTCAAGAGTATAGCATTTATTTAGTTATTGTGTTGTGTTGTGGTTACAGTACAACTGGAATCAAATAAATGGCTGTTTTTATACTTTTCAAAACTGTGAGGTGGTTAAAAAAAGAAATCTGCTGACAATTATAAAGAATGAAATGCTTTGTTGAATGACATAATCACTGAAAAGATATACAGAGTCCCACAAAGAACAACCAATGTTAGCAACCAGCAGACCACATTGTGGATAAATGATCCTAACAGTTAATGGCTAAAGGCAGCATGAAACCTTAAAAGAACAGGAAAGGCATTCTTTATTCAAATGTTTCCCACATGTTGCTGGCAGCAAACATATCATTAATGTCTTTAATTATGTTTTTTTAAAGTCTGCTTCTTTTATTCTCACAACCGCTAAGAATCCGGTAAACACCTCAGTCCATAAAGTTAAAGACAAGCCGTTTATTTAATCACAATTTAAGTGCAAACTATTGCATACACTTTTAACGGAGCTCCTGCCCCAACTTCCTCAGACAAACACTAGCCAACAGTCATTACAATCCATATATACTTCATTTAATTAACTCTAATTAAGAGAATTTCAAAATTTTAAATTGCCATTGTGCGTTACAAAAATTTCTACCTAAACATAAAACTTCTTGTAAGATATTTTATATGTAAAATGTTTTAAACACGCTTTCAACAACCAATATTCCTTTCTGGATTAAGTGGTTAAATAACTTTAAATAACTTTAAAACCAATCTAGTTTATATTGAGGTTGTAAATATACATAAACCAATACAAAATCCATATATTCATTACTTCCTAAATTACTTCAAATGTACTACATTCATTTGCAAATATTTATTTAACCAAATGTGTTTAAGTGTTTGGATAAATAAATTTAAATAAATGTTTAAATAATAATATGTATGTTTTTTGTGTGTATTTTTTATGTATGTAATTCTAACCAGTTACTCGAACAAATGATAAATAAAATAAAAATAAAAATAAAAATAAAAATATATATTAATAAGATGTATAAATATATAAATGTACGGTTATGCATTTATGTATTTCTACTAACAAATTGATATACTACTAAACCCATTATCCAGAATAAAATGTATATCCTAACAGATATTACAAAATATGTGTGTATGTGTAACAGTGTACCAAACTATATATAAGAAACTAGAAAATAAAAGGTACATATTTATTCAAACCCTTTCTATATATATATATATATATATTCATTTTAAAATTTAATATTTAATATATTTCAAATAGACACCAACTCTTAACTAATTCATTTTATCAAATAGTGTGTTGTATTACATAAATTTATAAATTTATAAATAAATAAGTATATATAACACTCCTTTTATTTAATCCGCTTTTATAAACCACTTTTATGAACTTGTCTATATATCAAAACTATACTGGTGTTTAAAATCTTTAACCAATTTGACTGTGTATTGAACTATTGATATTTCGATATCATTTCTCTAAATTTTTTAATCTTAAAATACATATTATTGAGCACATCTCATTGATGCCCGGTATCTTATAAGCATTGGTCCTAAGCTGCCAAACAAGTTCTTTCCTTTCCAGTTTTAACGAGTCATAACCCCCTCTACCATCTTGCATTAATTGATCAATAACCCTAAACTTAAAACTGTGACCTATAAATTCAGAAGCGTGCCTAGCCAATGCATTTTCCATTTTCTTTTTGTTAATTTTGTAAATATGTTCATTGATTCTTTCGCACAATTTTCTATCGGTCTTCCCGATATAAAATGCTGGGCATTGAGTACATTTGGCCAGATAAACCACTTGTCTACTATTACAGTTATATTTCAGTCTTGAACTATATGTTCTATCATTTATTGTAAAATTACATCCTTCATCTATATATTTACAACACGTGCAGATACAACATTTGTACATTCCCGCCTTTGTTGTAAAAGGTTTCTATTCCTTTGGTGTATTTCTTTTAAATTGTTACCTCACCTGAATATTGTTCTTGGTTTAACTGGGAGTAATTCCTAAAAACTGTCATTCATTAGGTATTCCCAGTTCTTTACAACAATATTTGTTATATAACTAGAATCCAAATTAAATGTACAAATAAAGTTGTAACCATGAATAATTCCAGACCTATCTTTAGCAACTACTAAGTCTACCTCTTGTTGCTGTCTGTTACTTAAAATTGGGGTGTATTCTCCTGTTAGTCTTTTCATTTTAACTTCAGCAACAATTTCCATAAGAAAATCCAAAGGGTAACCCCTCTGTGTAAAGAAATTAAGCATAATTCCACATTCTTCATAATATTCATCATCATTTGTAGTCATTCTGGCCGCTCTTACCAGTTGCCCTTAACAACAGATCTTTTTGGTGCTTAGGGTGGCAACTGGTATAATGCAAATACATATTAGAGTATGTCTCTTTCCTATATATTTTGGACGATAAGTGTTCTTTAAATAGTCCTTTCTCAAAGAGACATCTAAATATTCTATTTCATCTTTATTATGCCGAAAAGTAAAACTCAAGAAATCAGTTGTATTATTAAATAATGTTAATAATTCTAGAAGTTGTTTTTCCATACCTTGGAACAAGATAAAATGTCGTCCAAATAACGTGTGTAATATAATATCTTCCTTTTGAATTCTACTTTACTCAGCAAAAAGGACCTCTTCCAAAATGCCATCACTAAATTATCAATAGCTGTGCCACACGGCGAACCCATAGCGACGCCTATCTTTTGGTGGAATAAGTCCTTATTAAATTTCACGTAATTATATGAAAGAACCATATCTATCAACTCTCCGACCAGTTTAACCTCACTTATTGGTGCATTCAATAATCTTTTCCATCTCCCACTTTTTCCTACACTCCTTTCATTTGATGAATTTTTGGACTTCTGCATTCCTCCACCAGCTTTCCTTATGTTATTTATTTCCATAACTGGCTCGACTACATATCTGTTGTGTAGTCCTCACAAATTATATTTTGACATCCTGACAATCTTCTTCAATTCCACCAGTTTCCTGTTTTTCTTGAGGTGCTAGAGCCCCTGAGTAATTCCTTAAACTGTTGTGCTTTCTCTCCATTTAATTTCCAGGTCTTCATCCTGGTCTCTGTTGATCTTAGAGCCTTCTCTGACCACTGCTTGCAGCTGATTGTGGCAACCAGTGTTTTTTTGTTGTGGGCTTACTGTTATACAGGTGATGACTTTGCAATCACTGATTCTACCCTAGTGCCCTATCTGCACTATGGGGAAGTCTACCTGAGTTGCATTTAGGCCACTTTTGTAAGTGATCTTGTGACTGTCTCTCTGTCTGAACCATGTGTTGGCTGCCATCTTTGTTTTATCCCCCCCCCACCTGTAAACCTAGTATTCTAATGTTATTTCCATGACTTCTATTCTTCTGGTCCTCAAGATGATCGTGTAACATCTAGGTAAAGTCTGATTGAAATGATATCTGGTGCTCTGCCTCGGTGAGTCTCATTCCATCGTCATGCACTGCTTGCGCAAGTGAGTTGGTGTGATCCATTACCCTCTTAAATGAATTGGTGCAATCCATTACCCCCTTAATTAAATTGGTGTGATCCAGTACCCCCTTAAATGAGTTGGTGTGATCCATTACTCCCTTAGATGTATCTTTATTATTTTGCACTTGCTTAAGGAGAGATTCCTGGAATGTTTTTGTTGACAACCTCAGTTGTTCTGTAGATACTGTCGGGGTTTTATACATACCACTGTTAGAGTTGTACTTGTGGGTTGCTGTTGAGCCTTTGAAACGTCTGAGCCTTCTGTCACTGAGTGTTGTGATGCTGACAAAGGAAGCATCATATCAGCCATACCTGACAGACAAGCTGCATGTGGCCACACAGTGTCCACTTTTACCTTGGTATTGCTTGGCCAATTTCATATATTATTTAGCTGCCCACTGAATTTCAAAATAAATAGTTACCTGGCTGTATTCCTTCAGTGTTTATAACTACAGAGCTGTATTCCTCAGTGTTCACACTGTCATATGCAGAACCGGAACCCATAACCCTCTTTTGGGACACATTTTTTATGCTTTATAAGTCCATTAAAATTGATGGTAGTGAGTTTTTTCTCAGGAAAATTCTGAATGTACAGAAGTACAAATCGTAATAATCCTGACAGATGCAACATTGCACTATAGTGCAGTGTAAAGACTCAATGTAGCAAAAGTCCTCAACCGTTTCCTCACATGTACAGAAAGTTGTGGTAATTTATTACAACTCTCAGAAATTTACCTTTAGTGTAAAACTATGTTATAGACATTATCAATTAGTAGGACTAATAGTTGGACATTTTTACTATGTAAAAGGTTGAGATTTTTCAAAGCTTTTTTTCAGTGTATTCTACAATTACTCTGTATTTTACTCAAGAGTATAGCATTTATTTAGTTATTGTGTTGTGTTGTGGTTACAGTACAACTGGAATCAAATAAATGGCTGTTTTTATACTTTTCAAAACTGTGAGGTGGTTAAAAAAAGAAATCTGCTGACAATTATAAAGAATGAAATGCTTTGTTGAATGACATAATCACTGAAAAGATATACAGAGTCCCACAAAGAACAACCAATGTTAGCAACCAGCAGACCACATTGTGGATAAATGATCCTAACAGTTAATGGCTAAAGGCAGCATGAAACCTTAAAAGAACAGGAAAGGCATTCTTTATTCAAATGTTTCCCACATGTTGCTGGCAGTAAACATATCATTAATGTCTTTAATTATGTTTTTTTAAAGTCTGCTTCTTTTATTCTCACAACCGCTAAGAATCCGGTAAACACCTCAGTCCATAAAGTTAAAGACAAGCCGTTTATTTAATCACAATTTAAGTGCAAACTATTGCATACACTTTTCGTCGGAGCTCCTGCCCCAACTTCCTCAGACAAACACTAGCCAACAGTCATTACAATCCATATATACTTCATTTAATTAACTCTAATTAAGAGAATTTCAAAATTTTAAATTGCCATTGTGCGTTACAAAAATTTCTACCTAAACATAAAACTTCTTGTAAGATATTTTATATGTAAAATGTTTTAAACACGCTTTCAACAACCAATATTCCTTTCTGGATTAAGTGGTTAAATAACTTTAAATAACTTTAAAACCAATCTAGTTTATATTGAGGTTGTAAATATGCATAAACCAATACAAAATCCATATATTCATTACTTCCTAAATTACTTCAAATGTACTACATTCATTTGCAAATATTTATTTAACCAAATGTGTTTAAGTGTTTGGATAAATAAATTTAAATAAATTTTAAATAATAATATGTATGTTTTTGTGTGTATTTTTATGTATGTAATTCTAACCAGTTACTCGAACAAATGATAAATAAAATAAAAATAAAAATAAAAATAAAAATATATATTAATAAGATGTATAAATATATAAATGTACGGTTATGCATTTATGTATTTCTACTAACAAATTGATATACTACTAAACCCGTATCCAGAATAAAATGTATATCCTAACAGATATTACAAAATATGTGTGTATGTGTAACAGTGTACCAAACTATATATAAGAAACTAGAAAATAAAAGGTACATATTTATTCAAACCCTTTCTATATATATATATATATATATTCATTTTAAAATTTAATATTTAATATATTTCAAATAGACACCAACTCTTAACTAATTCATTTTATCAAATAGTGTGTTGTATTACATAAATTTATAAATAAATAAGTATATATAACACTCCTTTTATTTAATCCGCTTTTATAAACCACTTTTATGAACTTGTCTATATATCAAAACTATACTGGTGTTTAAAAATCTTTAACCAATTTGACTGTGTATTGAACTATTGATATTTCGATATCATTTCTCTAAATTTTTTAATCTTAAAATACATATTATTGAGCACATCTCATTGATGCCCGGTATCTTATAAGCATTGGTCCTAAGCTGCCAAACAAGTTCTTTCCTTTCCAGTTTTAACGAGTCATAACCCCCTCTACCATCTTGCATTAATTGATCAATAACCCTAAACTTAAAACTGTGACCTATAAATTCAGAAGCGTGCCTAGCCAATGCATTTTCCATTTTCTTTTTGTTAATTTTGTAAATATGTTCATTGATTCTTTCGCACAATTTTCTATCGGTCTTCCCGATATAAAATGCTGGGCATTGAGTACATTTGGCCAGATAAACCACTTGTCTACTATTACAGTTATATTTCAGTCTTGAACTATATGTTCTATCATTTATTGTAAAATTACATCCTTCATCTATATATTTACAACACCTGCACATACAACACTTGTGCATTCCCGCCTTCATTGTAAAAAGGTTTCTATTCCTTTGGTGTATTTCTTTTAAATTGTTACCTCACCTGAATATTGTTCTTGGTTTAACTGGGAGTAATTCCCTAAAAAAACTGTCATTCATTAGGTATTCCCAGTTCTTTACAACAATATTTGTTATATAACTAGAATCCAAATTAAATGTACAAATAAAGTTGTAACCATGAATAATTCCAGACCTATCTTTAGCAACTACTAAGTCTACCTCTTGTTGCTGTCTGTTACTTAAAATTGGGGTGTATTCTCCTGTTAGTCTTTTCATTTTAACTTCAGCAACAATTTCCATAAGAAAATCCAAAGGGTAACCCCTCTGTGTAAAGAAATTAAGCATAATTCCACATTCTTCATAATATTCATCATCATTTGTAGTCATTCTGGCCGCTCTTACCAGTTGCCCTTAACAACAGATCTTTTTGGTGCTTAGGGTGGCAACTGGTATAATGCAAATACATATTAGAGTATGTCTCTTTCCTATATATTTTGGACGATATGTGTTCTTTAAATAGTCCTTTCTCAAGGAGACATCTAAATATTCTATTTCATCTTTATTATGCCGAAAAGTAAAACTCAAGAAATCAGTTGTATTATTAAATAATGTTAATAATTCTAGAAGTTGTTTTTCCATACCTTGGAACAAGATAAAAATGTCGTCCAAATAACGTGTGTAATATAATATCTTCCTTTTGAATTCTACTTTACTCAGCAAAAAGGACCTCTTCCAAAATGCCATCACTAAATTATCAATAGCTGTGCCACACGGCGAACCCATAGCGACGCCTATCTTTTGGTGGAATAAGTCCTTATTAAATTTCACGTAATTATATGAAAGAACCATATCTATCAACTCTCCGACCAGTTTAACATCACTTATTGGTGCATTCAATAATCTTTTCCATCTCCCACGTTTTCCTACACTCCTTTCATTTGATGAATTTTTGGACTTCTGCATTCCTCCACCAGCTTTCCTTATGTTATTTATTTCCATAACTGGCTCGACTACATATCTGTTGTGTAGTCCTCACAAATTATATTTTGACATCCTGACAATCTTCTTCAATTCCACCAGTTTCCTGTTTTTCTTGAGGTGCTAGAGCCCCTGAGTAATTCCTTAAACTGTTGTGCTTTCTCTCCATTTAATTTCCAGGTCTTCATCCTGGTCTCTGTTGATCTTAGAGCCTTCTCTGACCACTGCTTGCAGCTGATTGTGGCAACCAGTGTTTTTGTTGTGGGCTTACTGTTATACAGGTGATGACTTTGCAATCACTGATTCTACCCTAGTGCCCTATCTGCACTATGGGAAGTCTACCTGAGTTGCATTTAGGCCACTTTTGTAAGTGATCTTGTGACTGTCTCTCTGTCTGAACCATGTGTTGGCTGCCATCTTTGTTTTATCCCCCCCCCACCTGTAAACCTAGTATTCTAATGTTATTTCCATGACTTCTGTTCTTCTGGTCCTCAAGATGATCGTGTAACATCTAGGTAAAGTCTGATTGAAATGATATCTGGTGCTCTGCCTCGGTGAGTCTCATTCCATCGTCATGCACTGCTTGCGCAAGTGAGTTGGTGTGATCCATTACCCTCTTAAATGAATTGGTGCAATCCATTACCCCCTTAATTAAATTGGTGTGATCCAGTACCCCCTTAAATGAGTTGGTGTGATCCATTACTCCCTTAGATGTATCTTTATTATTTTGCACTTGCTTGAGGAGAGATTCCTGGAATGTTTTTGTTGACAACCTCAGTTGTTCTGTAGATACTGTCGGGGTTTTATACATACCACTGTTAGAGTTGTACTTGTGGGTTGCTGTTGAGCCTTTGAAACGTCTGAGCCTTCTGTCACTGAGTGTTGTGATGCTGACAAAGGAAGCATCATATCAGCCATACCTGACAGACAAGCTGCATGTGGCCACACAGTGTCCACTTTTACCTTGGTATTGCTTGGCCAATTTCATATATTATTTAGCTGCCCACTGAATTTCAAAATAAATAGTTGCCTGGCTGTATTCTTTCAGTGTTTATAACCACAGAGCTGTATTCCTCGGTGTTCACACTGTCATATGCAGAACCGGATCCCATAACCCTCTTTTGGGACACATTTTTATGCTTTATAAGTCCATTAAAATTGATGGTAGTGAGTTTTTTCTCAGGAAAATTCTGAATGTACAGAAGTACAAATCGTAATAATCCTGACAGATGCAACATTGCACTATAGTGCAGTGTAAAGACTCAATGTAGCAAAAGTCCTCAACCGTTTCCTCACATGTACAGAAAGTTGTGGTAATTTATTACAACTCTCAGAAATTTACCTTTAGTGTAAAACTATGTGAATATAGACATTATCAATTAGTAGGACTAATAGTTGGACATTTTTACTATGTAAAAGGTTGAGATTTTTCAAAGCTTTTTTCAGTGTATTCTACAATTACTCTGTATTTTACTCAAGAGTATAGCATTTATTTAGTTATTGTGTTGTGTTGTGGTTACAGTACAACTGGAATCAAATAAATGGCTGTTTTTATACTTTTCAAAACTGTGAGGTGGTTAAAAAAAGAAATCTGCTGACAATTATAAAGAATGAAATGCTTTGTTGAATGACATAATCACTGAAAAGATATACAGAGTCCCACAAAGAACAACCAATGTTAGCAACCAGCAGACCACATTGTGGATAAATGATCCTAACAGTTAATGGCTAAAGGCAGCATGAAACCTTAAAAGAACAGGAAAGGCATTCTTTATTCAAATGTTTCCCACATGTTGCTGGCAGCAAACATATCATTAATGTCTTTAATTATGTTTTTTTAAAGTCTGCTTCTTTTATTCTCACAACCGCTAAGAATCCGGTAAACACCTCAGTCCATAAAGTTAAAGACAAGCCGTTTATTTAATCACAATTTAAGTGCAAACTATTGCATACACTTTTATCGGAGCTCCTGCCCCAACTTCCTCAGACAAACACTAGCCAACAGTCATTACAATCCATATATACTTCATTTAATTAACTCTAATTAAGAGAATTTCAAAATTTTAAATTGCCATTGTCGTTACAAAAATTTCTACCTAAACATAAAACTTCTTGTAAGATATTTTATATGTAAAATGTTTTAAACACGCTTTCAACAACCAATATTCCTTTCTGGATTAAGTGATTAAATAACTTTAAATAACTTTAAAACCAATCTAGTTTATATTGAGGTTGTAAATATACATAAACCAATACAAAATCCATATATTCATTACTTCCTAAATTACTTCAAATGTACTACATTCATTTGCAAATATTTATTTAACCAAATGTGTTTAAGTGTTTGGATAAATAAATTTAAATAAATTTTTAAATAATAATATGTATGTTTTTTGTGTGTATTTTTTATGTATGTAATTCTAACCAGTTACTCGAACAAATGATAAATAAAATAAAAATAAAAATAAAAATAAAAATATATATTAATAAGATGTATAAATATATAAATGTACGGTTATGCATTTATGTATTTCTACTAACAAATTGATATACTACTAAACCCGTATCCAGAATAAAATGTATATCCTAACAGATATTACAAAATATGTGTGTATGTGTAACAGTGTACCAAACTATATATAAGAAACTAGAAAATAAAAGGTACATATTTATTCAAACCCTTTCTATATATATATATATATTCATTTTAAAATTTAATATTTAATATATTTCAAATAGACACCAACTCTTAACTAATTCATTTTATCAAATAGTGTGTTGTATTACATAAATTTATAAATTTATAAATAAATAAGTATATATAACACTCCTTTTATTTAATCCGCTTTTATAAACCACTTTTATGAACTTATCTATATATCAAAACTATACTGGTGTTTAAAAATCTTTAACCAATTTGACTGTGTATTGAACTATTGATATTTCGATATCATTTCTCTAAATTTTTTAATCTTAAAATACATATTATTGAGCACATCTCATTGATGCCCGGTATCTTATAAGCATTGGTCCTAAGCTGCCAAACAAGTTCTTTCCTTTCCAGTTTTAACGAGTCATAACCCCTCTACCATCTTGCATTAATTGATCAATAACCCTAAACTTAAAACTGTGACCTATAAATTCAGAAGCGTGCCTAGCCAATGCATTTTCCATTTTCTTTTGTTAATTTTGTAAATATGTTCATTGATTCTTTCGCACAATTTTCTATCGGTCTTCCCGATATAAAATGCTGGGCATTGAGTACATTTGGCCAGATAAACCACTTGTCTACTATTACAGTTATATTTCAGTCTTGAACTATATGTTCTATCATTTATTGTAAAATTACATCCTTCATCTATATATTTACAACACCTGCACATACAACACTTGTGCATTCCCGCCTTCGTTGTAAAAAGGTTTCTATTCCTTTGGTTTATTTCTTTTAAATTGTTACCTCACCTGAATATTGTTCTTGGTTTAACTGGGAGTAATTCCCTAAAAAAACTGTCATTCATTAGGTATTCCCAGTTCTTTACAACAATATTTGTTATATAACTAGAATCCAAATTAAATGTACAAATAAAGTTGTAACCATGAATAATTCCAGACCTATCTTTAGCAACTACTAAGTCTACCTCTTGTTGCTGTCTGTTACTTAAAATTGGGGTGTATTCTCCTGTTAGTCTTTTCATTTTAACTTCAGCAACAATTTCCATAAGAAAATCCAAAGGGTAACCCCTCTGTGTAAAGAAATTAAGCATAATTCCACATTCTTCATAATATTCATCATCATTTGTAGTCATTCTGGCCGCTCTTACCAGTTGCCCCTTAACAACAGATCTTTTTTGGTGCTTAGGGTGGCAACTGGTATAATGCAAATACATATTAGAGTATGTCTCTTTCCTATATATTTTGGACGCATAAGTGTTCTTTAAATAGTCCTTTCTCAAGGAGACATCTAAATATTCTATTTCATCTTTATTATGCCGAAAAGTAAAACTCAAGAAATCAGTTGTATTATTAAATAATGTTAATAATTCTAGAAGTTGTTTTTCCATACCTTGGAACAAGATAAAAATGTCGTCCAAATAACGTGTGTAATATAATATCTTCCTTTTGAATTCTACTTTACTCAGCAAAAAGGACCTCTTCCAAAATGCCATCACTAAATTATCAATAGCTGTGCCACACGGCGAACCCATAGCGACGCCTATCTTTTGGTGGAATAAGTCCTTATTAAATTTCACGTAATTATATGAAAGAACCATATCTATCAACTCTCCGACCAGTTTAACCTCACTTATTGGTGCATTCAATAATCTTTTCCATCTCCCACTTTTTCCTACACTCCTTTCATTTGATGAATTTTTGGACTTCTGCATTCCTCCACCAGCTTTCCTTATGTTATTTATTTCCATAACTGGCTCGACTACATATCTGTTGTGTAGTCCTCACAAATTATATTTTGACATCCTGACAATCTTCTTCAATTCCACCAGTTTCCTGTTTTTCTTGAGGTGCTAGAGCCCTGAGTAATTCCTTAAACTGTTGTGCTTTCTCTCCATTTAATTTCCAGGTCTTCATCCTGGTCTCTGTTGATCTTAGAGCCTTCTCTGACCACTGCTTGCAGCTGATTGTGGCAACCAGTGTTTTTGTTGTGGGCTTACTGTTATACAGGTGATGACTTTGCAATCACTGATTCTACCCTAGTGCCCTATCTGCACTATGGGGAAGTCTACCTGAGTTGCATTTAGGCCACTTTTGTAAGTGATCTTGTGACTGTCTCTCTGTCTGAACCATGTGTTGGCTGCCATCTTGGTTTTAGCCCCACCTGTAAACCTAGTATTCTAATGTTATTTCCATGACTTCTGTTCTTCTGGTCCTCAAGATGATCGTGTAACATCTAGGTAAAGTCTGATTGAAATGATATCTGGTGCTCTGCCTCGGTGAGTCTCATTCCATCGTCATGCACTGCTTGCGCAAGTGAGTTGGTGTGATCCATTACCCTCTTAAATGAATTGGTGCAATCCATTACCCCCTTAATTAAATTGGTGTGATCCAGTACCCCCTTAAATGAGTTGGTGTGATCCATTACTCCCTTAGATGTATCTTTATTATTTTGCACTTGCTTGAGGAGAGATTCCTGGAATGTTTTTGTTGACAACCTCAGTTGTTCTGTAGATACTGTCGGGGTTTTATACATACCACTGTTAGAGTTGTACTTGTGGGTTGCTGTTGAGCCTTTGAAACGTCTGAGCCTTCTGTCACTGAGTGTTGTGATGCTGACAAAGGAAGCATCATATCAGCCATACCTGACAGACAAGCTGCATGTGGCCACACAGTGTCCACTTTTACCTTGGTATTGCTTGGCCAATTTCATATATTATTTAGCTGCCCACTGAATTTCAAAATAAATAGTTGCCTGGCTGTATTCTTTCAGTGTTTATAACCACAGAGCTGTATTCCTCAGTGTTCACACTGTCATATGCAGGACCGGAACCCATAACCCTCTTTTGGGACACATTTTTTATGCTTTATAAGTCCATTAAAATTGATGGTAGTGAGTTTTTTCTCAGGAAAATTCTGAATGTACAGAAGTACAAATCGTAATAATCCTGACAGATGCAACATTGCACTATAGTGCAGTGTAAAGACTCAATGTAGCAAAAGTCCTCAACCGTTTCCTCACATGTACAGAAAGTTGTGGTAATTTATTACAACTCTCAGAAATTTACCTTTAGTGTAAAACTATGTGAATATAGACATTATCAATTAGTAGGACTAATAGTTGGACATTTTTACTATGTAAAAGGTTGAGATTTTTCAAAGCTTTTTTTCAGTGTATTCTACAATTACTCTGTATTTTACTCAAGAGTATAGCATTTATTTAGTTATTGTGTTGTGTTGTGGTTACAGTACAACTGGAATCAAATAAATGGCTGTTTTTATACTTTTCAAAACTGTGAGGTGGTTAAAAAAAGAAATCTGCTGACAATTATAAAGAATGAAATGCTTTGTTGAATGACATAATCACTGAAAAGATATACAGAGTCCCACAAAGAACAACCAATGTTAGCAACCAGCAGACCACATTGTGGATAAATGATCCTAACAGTTAATGGCTAAAGGCAGCATGAAACCTTAAAAGAACAGGAAAGGCATTCTTTATTCAAATGTTTCCCACATGTTGCTGGCAGCAAACATATCATTAATGTCTTTAATTATGTTTTTTTAAAGTCTGCTTCTTTTATTCTCACAACCGCTAAGAATCCGATAAACACCTCAGTCCATAAAGTTAAAGACAAGCCGTTTATTTAATCACAATTTAAGTGCAAACTATTGCATACACTTTTCGTCGGAGCTCCTGCCCCAACTTCCTCAGACAAACACTAGCCAACAGTCATTACAATCCATATATACTTCATTTAATTAACTCTAATTAAGAGAATTTCAAAATTTTAAATTGCCATTGTGCGTTACAAAAATTTCTACCTAAACATAAAACTTCTTGTAAGATATTTTATATGCAAAATGTTTTAAACACGCTTTCAACAACCAATATTCCTTTCTGGATTAAGTGGTTAAATAACTTTAAATAACTTTAAAACCAATCTAGTTTATATTGAGGTTGTAAATATGCATAAACCAATACAAAATCCATATATTCATTACTTCCTAAATTACTTCAAATGTACTACATTCATTTGCAAATATTTATTTAACCAAATGTGTTTAAGTGTTTGGATAAATAAATTTAAATAAATTTTTAAATAATAATATGTATGTTTTTTGTGTGTATTTTTTATGTATGTAATTCTAACCAGTTACTCGAACAAATGATAAATAAAATAAAAATAAAAATAAAAATAAAAATATATATTAATAAGATGTATAAATATATAAATGTACGGTTATGCATTTATGTATTTCTACTAACAAATTGATATACTACTAAACCCGTATCCAGAATAAAATGTATATCCTAACAGATATTACAAAATATGTGTGTATGTGTAACAGTGTACCAAACTATATATAAGAAACTAGAAAATAAAAGGTACATATTTATTCAAACCCTTTCTATATATATATATATATTCATTTTAAAATTTAATATTTAATATATTTCAAATAGACACCAACTCTTAACTAATTCATTTTATCAAATAGTGTGTTGTATTACATAAATTTATAAATTTATAAATAAATAAGTATATATAACACTCCTTTTATTTAATCCGCTTTTATAAACCACTTTTATGAACTTAGCTATATATCAAAACTATACTGGTGTTTAAAATCTTTAACCAATTTGACTGTGTATTGAACTATTGATATTTCGATATCATTTCTCTAAATTTTTTAATCTTAAAATACATATTATTGAGCACATCTCATTGATGCCCGGTATCTTATAAGCATTGGTCCTAAGCTGCCAAACAAGTTCTTTCCTTTCTAGTTTTAACGAGTCATAACCCCCTCTACCATCTTGCATTAATTGATCAATAACCCTAAACTTAAAACTGTGACCTATAAATTCAGAAGCGTGCCTAGCCAATGCATTTTCCATTTTCTTTTTGTTAATTTTGTAAATATGTTCATTGATTCTTTCGCACAATTTTCTATCGGTCTTCCCGATATAAAATGCTGGGCATTGAGTACATTTGGCCAGATAAACCACTTGTCTACTATTACAGTTATATTTCAGTCTTGAACTATATGTTCTATCATTTATTGTAAAATCACATCCTTCATCTATATATTTACAACACCTGCACATACAACACTTGTGCATTCCCGCCTTCATTGGAAAAGGCTTTCTATTCCTTTGGTGTATTTCTTTTAAATTGTTACCTCACCTGAATATTGTTCTTGGTTTAACTGGGAGTAATTCCCTAAAAAAACTGTCATTCATTAGGTATTCCCAGTTCTTTACAACAATATTTGTTATATAACTAGAATCCAAATTAAATGTACAAATAAAGTTGTAACCATGAATAATTCCAGACCTATCTTTAGCAACTACTAAGTCTACCTCTTGTTGCTGTCTGTTACTTAAAATTGGGGTGTATTCTCCTGTTAGTCTTTTAATTTTAACTTCAGCAACAATTTCCATAAGAAAATCCAAAGGGTAACCCCTCTGTGTAAAGAAATTAAGCATAATTCCACATTCTTCATAATATTCATCATCATTTGTAGTCATTCTGGCCGCTCTTACCAGTTGCCCCTTAACAACAGATCTTTTTTGGTGCTTACGGTGGCAACTGGTATAATGCAAATACATATTAGAGTATGTCTCTTTCCTATATATTTTGGACGCATAAGTGTTCTTTAAATAGTCCTTTCTCAAGGAGACATCTAAATATTCTATTTCATCTTTATTATGCCGAAAAGTAAAACTCAAGAAATCAGTTGTATTATTAAATAATGTTAATAATTCTAGAAGTTGTTTTTCCGTACCTTGGAACAAGATAAAATGTCGTCCAAATAACGTGTGTAATATAATATCTTCCTTTTGAATTCTACTTTACTCAGCAAAAAGGACCTCTTCCAAAATGCCATCACTAAATTATCAATAGCTGTGCCACACGGCGAACCCATAGCGACGCCTATCTTTTGGTGGAATAAGTCCTTATTAAATTTCACGTAATTATATGAAAGAACCATATCTATCAACTCTCCACCAGTTTAACCTCACTTATTGGTGCATTCAATAATCTTTTCCATCTCCCACTTTTTCCTACACTCCTTTCATTTGATGAATTTTTGGACTTCTGCATTCCTCCACCAGCTTTCCTTATGTTATTTATTTCCATAACTGGCTCGACTACATATCTGTTGTGTAGTCCTCACAAATTATATTTTGACATCCTGACAATCTTCTTCAATTCCACCAGTTTCCTGTTTTTCTTGAGGTGCTAGAGCCCCTGAGTAATTCCTTAAACTGTTGTGCTTTCTCTCCATTTAATTTCCAGGTCTTCATCCTGGTCTCTGTTGATCTTAGAGCCTTCTCTGACCACTGCTTGCAGCTGATTGTGGCAACCAGTGTTTTTGTTGTGGGCTTACTGTTATACAGGTGATGACTTTGCAATCACTGATTCTACCCTAGTGCCCTATCTGCACTATGGGAAGTCTACCTGAGTTGCATTTAGGCCACTTTTGTAAGTGATCTTGTGACTGTCTCTCTGTCTGAACCATGTGTTGGCTGCCATCTTTGTTTTATCCCCCCCCCACCTGTAAACCTAGTATTCTAATGTTATTTCCATGACTTCTGTTCTTCTGGTCCTCAAGATGATCGTGTAACATCTAGGTAAAGTCTGATTGAAATGATATCTGGTGCTCTGCCTCGGTGAGTCTCATTCCATCGTCATGCACTGCTTGCGCAAGTGAGTTGGTGTGATCCATTACCCTCTTAAATGAATTGGTGCAATCCATTACCCCCTTAATTAAATTGGTGTGATCCAGTACCCCCTTAAATGAGTTGGTGTGATCCATTACTCCCTTAGATGTATCTTTATTATTTTGCACTTGCTTGAGGAGAGATTCCTGGAATGTTTTTGTTGACAACCTCAGTTGTTCTGTAGATACTGTCGGGGTTTTATACATACCACTGTTAGAGTTGTACTTGTGGGTTGCTGTTGAGCCTTTGAAACGTCTGAGCCTTCTGTCACTGAGTGTTGTGATGCTGACAAAGGAAGCATCATATCAGCCATACCTGACAGACAAGCTGCATGTGGCCACACAGTGTCCACTTTTACCTTGGTATTGCTTGGCCAATTTCATATATTATTTAGCTGCCCACTGAATTTCAAAATAAATAGTTGCCTGGCTGTATTCCTTCAGTGTTTATAACCACAGAGCTGTATTCCTCAGTGTTCACACTGTCATATGCAGGACCGGAACCCATAACCCTCTTTTGGGACACATTTTTTATGCTTTATAAGTCCATTAAAATTGATGGTAGTGAGTTTTTTCTCAGGAAAATTCTGAATGTACAGAAGTACAAATCGTAATAATCCTGACAGATGCAACATTGCACTATAGTGCAGTGTAAAGACTCAATGTAGCAAAAGTCCTCAACCGTTTCCTCACATGTACAGAAAGTTGTGGTAATTTATTACAACTCTCAGAAATTTACCTTTAGTGTAAAACTATGTGAATATAGACATTATCAATTAGTAGGACTAATAGTTGGACATTTTACTATGTAAAAGGTTGAGATTTTTCAAAGCTTTTTCAGTGTATTCTACAATTACTCTGTATTTTACTCAAGAGTATAGCATTTATTTAGTTATTGTGTTGTGTTGTGGTTACAGTACAACTGGAATCAAATAAATGGCTGTTTTATACTTTTCAAAACTGTGAGGTGGTTAAAAAGAAATCTGCTGACAATTATAAAGAATGAAATGCTTTGTTGAATGACATAATCACTGAAAAGATATACAGAGTCCCACAAAGAACAACCAATGTTAGCAACCAGCAGACCACATTGTGGATAAATGATCCTAACAGTTAATGGCTAAAGGCAGCATGAAACCTTAAAAGAACAGGAAAGGCATTCTTTATTCAAATGTTTCCCACATGTTGCTGGCAGCAAACATATCATTAATGTCTTTAATTATGTTTTTAAAGTCTGCTTCTTTTATTCTCACAACCGCTAAGAATCCGATAAACACCTCAGTCCATAAAGTTAAAGACAAGCCGTTTATTTAATCACAATTTAAGTGCAAACTATTGCATACACTTTTCGTCGGAGCTCCTGCCCCAACTTCCTCAGACAAACACTAGCCAACAGTCATTACAATCCATATATACTTCATTTAATTAACTCTAATTAAGAGAATTTCAAAATTTTAAATTGCCATTGTGCGTTACAAAATTTCTACCTAAACATAAAACTTCTTGTAAGATATTTTATATGTAAAATGTTTTAAACACGCTTTCAACAACCAATATTCCTTTCTGGATTAAGTGGTTAAATAACTTTAAATAACTTTAAAACCAATCTAGTTTATATTGAGGTTGTAAATATGCATAAACCAATACAAAATCCATATATTCATTACTTCCTAAATTACTTCAAATGTACTACATTCATTTGCAAATATTTATTTAACCAAATGTGTTTAAGTGTTTGGATAAATAAATTTAAATAAATTTTTAAATAATAATATGTATGTTTTTTGTGTATTTTTATGTATGTAATTCTAACCAGTTACTCGAACAAATGATAAATAAAATAAAAATAAAATAAAAATAAAATATATATTAATAAGATGTATAAATATATAAATGTACGGTTATGCATTTATGTATTTCTACTAACAAATTGATATACTACTAAACCCGTATCCAGAATAAAATGTATATCCTAACAGATATTACAAAATATGTGTGTATGTGTAACAGTGTACCAAACTATATATAAGAAACTAGAAAATAAAAGGTACATATTTATTCAAACCCTTTCTATATATATATATATATTCATTTTAAAATTTAATATTTAATATATTTCAAATAGACACCAACTCTTAACTAATTCATTTTATCAAATAGTGTGTTGTATTACATAAATTTATAAATTTATAAATAAATAAGTATATATAACACTCCTTTTATTTAATCCGCTTTTATAAACCACTTTTATGAACTTGTCTATATATCAAAACTATACTGGTGTTTAAAAATCTTTAACCAATTTGACTGTGTATTGAACTATTGATATTTCGATATCATTTCTCTAAATTTTTTAATCTTAAAATACATATTATTGAGCACATCTCATTGATGCCCGGTATCTTATAAGCATTGGTCCTAAGCTGCCAAACAAGTTCTTTCCTTTCCAGTTTTAACGAGTCATAACCCCCTCTACCATCTTGCATTAATTGATCAATAACCCTAAACTTAAAACTGTGACCTATAAATTCAGAAGCGTGCCTAGCCAATGCATTTTCCATTTTCTTTTTGTTAATTTTGTAAATATGTTCATTGATTCTTTTCAAGACAATTTTCTATCGGTCTTCCCGATATAAAATGCTGGGCATTGAGTACATTTGGCCAGATAAACCACTTGTCTACTATTACAGTTATATTTCAGTCTTGAACTATATGTTCTATCATTTATTGTAAAATTACATCCTTCATCTATATATTTACAACACCTGCACATACAACACTTGTGCATTCCGCCTTCATTGTAAAAGGTTTCTATTCCTTTGGTGTATTTCTTTTAAATTGTTACCTCACCTGAATATTGTTCTTGGTTTAACTGGGAGTAATTCCCTAAAAAAACTGTCATTCATTAGGTATTCCCAGTTCTTTACAACAATATTTGTTATATAACTAGAATCCAAATTAAATGTACAAATAAAGTTGTAACCATGAATAATTCCAGACCTATCTTTAGCAACTACTAAGTCTACCTCTTGTTGCTGTCTGTTACTTAAAATTGGGGTGTATTCTCCTGTTAGTCTTTTCATTTTAACTTCAGCAACAATTTCCATAAGAAAATCCAAAGGGTAACCCCTCTGTGTAAAGAAATTAAGCATAATTCCACATTCTTCATAATATTCATCATCATTTGTAGTCATTCTGGCCGCTCTTACCAGTTGCCCCTTAACAACAGATCTTTTTGGTGCTTAGGGTGGCAACTGGTATAATGCAAATACATATTAGAGTATGTCTCTTTCCTATATATTTTGGACGATAAGTGTTCTTTAAATAGTCCTTTCTCAAGGAGACATCTAAATATTCTATTTCATCTTTATTATGCCGAAAAGTAAAACTCAAGAAATCACTTGTATTATTAAATAATGTTAATAATTCTAGAAGTTGTTTTTCCATACCTTGGAACAAGATAAAAATGTCCAAATAACGTGTGTAATATAATATCTTCCTTTTGAATTCTACTTTACTCAGCAAAAAGGACCTCTTCCAAAATGCCATCACTAAATTATCAATAGCTGTGCCACACGGCGAACCCATAGCGACGCCTATCTTTTGGTGGAATAAGTCCTTATTAAATTTCACGTAATTATATGAAAGAACCATATCTATCAACTCTCCGACCAGTTTAACCTCACTTATTGGTGCATTCAATAATCTTTTCCATCTCCCACTTTTCCTACACTCCTTTCATTTGATGAATTTTTGGACTTCTGCATTCCTCCACCAGCTTTCCTTATGTTATTTATTTCCATAACTGGCTCGACTACATATCTGTTGTGTAGTCCTCACAAATTATATTTTGACATCCTGACAATCTTCTTCAATTCCACCAGTTTCCTGTTTTTCTTGAGGTGCTAGAGCCCCTGAGTAATTCCTTAAACTGTTGTGCTTTCTCTCCATTTAATTTCCAGGTCTTCATCCTGGTCTCTGTTGATCTTAGAGCCTTCTCTGACCACTGCTTGCAGCTGATTGTGGCAACCAGTGTTTTTTTGTTGTGGGCTTACTGTTATACAGGTGATGACTTTGCAATCACTGATTCTACCCTAGTGCCCTATCTGCACTATGGGGAAGTCTACCTGAGTTGCATTTAGGCCACTTTTGTAAGTGATCTTGTGACTGTCTCTCTGTCTGAACCATGTGTTGGCTGCCATCTTTGTTTTATCCCCCCCCCCACCTGTAAACCTAGTATTCTAATGTTATTTCCATGACTTCTGTTCTTCTGGTCCTCAAGATGATCGTGTAACATCTAGGTAAAGTCTGATTGAAATGATATCTGGTGCTCTGCCTCGGTGAGTCTCATTCCATCGTCATGCACTGCTTGCGCAAGTGAGTTGGTGTGATCCATTACCCTCTTAAATGAATTGGTGCAATCCATTACCCCCTTAATTAAATTGGTGTGATCCAGTACCCCCTTAAATGAGTTGGTGTGATCCATTACTCCCTTAGATGTATCTTTATTATTTTGCACTTGCTTGAGGAGAGATTCCTGGAATGTTTTTGTTGACAACCTCAGTTGTTCTGTAGATACTGTCGGGGTTTTATACATACCACTGTTAGAGTTGTACTTGTGGGTTGCTGTTGAGCCTTTGAAACGTCTGAGCCTTCTGTCACTGAGTGTTGTGATGCTGACAAAGGAAGCATCATATCAGCCATACCTGACAGACAAGCTGCATGTGGCCACACAGTGTCCACTTTTACCTTGGTATTGCTTGGCCAATTTAATATATTATTTAGCTGCCCACTGAATTTCAAAATAAATAGTTGCCTGGCTGTATTCTTTCAGTGTTTATAACCACAGAGCTGTATTCCTCAGTGTTCACACTGTCATATGCAGGACCGGAACCCATAACCCTCTTTTGGGACACATTTTTTATGCTTTATAAGTCCATTAAAATTGATGGTAGTGAGTTTTTTCCTCAGGAAAATTCTGAATGTACAGAAGTACAAATCATAATAATCCTGACAGATGCAACATTGCACTATAGTGCAGTGTAAAGACTCAATGTAGCAAAAGTCCTCAGCCGTTTCCTCACATGTACAGAAAGCTGTGGTAATTTATTACAACTCTCAGAAATTTACCTTTAGTATAAAACTATGTGAATATAGACATTATCAATTAGTAGGACTAATAGTTGGACATCTTTACTATGTAAAAGGTTAAGATTTTTCAAAGCTTTTTTTCAGTGTATTCTACAATTACTCTGTATTTTACTCAAGAGTATAGCATTTATTTAGTTATTGTGTTGTGTTGTGGTTACAGTACAACTGGAATCAAATAAATGGCTGTTTTTATACTTTTCTAAACTGTGAGGTGGTTAAAAAAAGAAATCTGCTGACAATTATAAAGAATGAAATGCTTTGTTGAATGACATAATCACTGAAAAGATGTACAGACTCCCACGAAGAACAACCAATGTTAGCAACCAGCAGACCACATTGTGGATAAATGATCCTAACAGTTAATGGCTAAAGGCAGCATGAAACCTTAAAAGAACAGGAAAGGCATTCTTTATTCAAATGTTTCCCACATGTTGCTGGCAGCAAACATCATTAATGTCTTTAATTATATTTTTTTAAGTCTACTTCTTTTATTCTGACAGCTAATAAAACTGACATTTAAGAGTGACATATGCACATTTATGTTTCTCCATTACTATTTATTTATTTGTTTATTTGACATTTGTTAAATAGGATAATCTGACCCATTCTTAGTGGATGTCCAGGGCAAAAAGCTTCACAATTTTAGAAAATTACAAGACTTTGCAGTATATAAAGTACAGTGAGTAAGTTGCTAATTTAGCTGTGATAACACTATACACACAGACATATAATCAAAATTAGTAGACATAAGCATACAGTGAATATATTACACATATTACTCCTCTTTTATTGATGTACTGGAAAATATTAGGGTTCAACCAAACACCCTAATAATGGGCGATTTCAACTACCCCACCATTAAATGGGAAAACTACTCGTGTACCAACTCCTTCACACAACGCTTTCTGGAATTCATAAACTCCAATGCCCTGGATCAACTTATCCACACCCCCACCAGGGGCAACAATATCCTAGACCTAGTCATTACCAACATGAGTGACCAGTGTTCCACACCTGAAGTCAACTCCTAGCTGGTCCGATCCGACCATAAGCTAATCGCCCTTGATATCCACATCCCGCCCCCACCCCCCATTAAGGAAACCATGGTATAAAATTTCTCCAAAGCCAACTTCATGCTTCTTAAGACAGAAGTGGTGAACTTCATGACATCCATGCAGATGGACAATACAGTTACGACTGCGGAGTCCTACACAAATGCACTCTATAAGCACTTACACGAGTGCATGGATCGTGCTATCGCAATCAGTACCAAGACGCTATCCTCCAAAAAAAGGAAGCGAATCTGGTCGTCCCCTGCCATAAACAAACTGTACAACAGGAGGAAGAAATTGTTGCAAAAGAGAGTAAAATCCCATGAGTAGAGGAGCTCCCTGGTCAGCTTCAGTTAGAAGCTGAGATCCCTTATAAGATACTCCAAAGCTAGCTATGAAAACAAAATTGCCACTGATTCTAAGGACAACCACAAAGCATTCTATAGCTATGTCAAGAATCTCAATGGCAACACCCAGATCTGCTCTGAGTTACAGCACAATGGCACAAAACTTACAGAACCAACTGATATTGTCAACATCCTGACAGATAGGTTCAGTGCTAACTTTACCCCCTCCTCACCCCCTAAAGGGCCCATATCTATACACGAAGAATGCAGAGTCCCTATAATCACAACTACACAGGTAAAAGTTGCACTCTCTAAAGTCAAAAACACAGCATCCATGGGACCGGACAACATCCCAGGCTGCATTTTACACGAACTTTAGAACAAACTGGCTCCTCACCTAAGCACCATGTTCAATTATAGCCTCACATCAGGCTTTGTGCCCACTGAATGGCATACAGCAACAGTTATCCCACTCCACAAAGGGAGAGCCACCACTGATCCTGGGAACTATTGCCCTATTAACCTGACAAGCCTGGTCTGCAAGGCCATGGAATGTATCATCACGGAACTCATAAACAAAGACATTGGTAACCTACAAACTCTAGATCCCACCCAGTTCGGGTTTGTGAAAGGCAGATCATGCCTCCTGAACTTGATTGACTTCTTTGAGGTAGTCACCAAAACCATAGATAAGGGTAAGGTGGTTCACACAGCCTATCTTGACCTCACCATGGCTTTCAACACCATCCCCCATTCTGGAATTATAGCTAAACTCACTATACTAGGTATAAATCCCTACGTCACAAGATGGGTTACCAAATGGCTCACTGACAGAACCCACACTGTAAAAGTTGCACACTTCAAATTTTACCTCAAACCAGTGACTAGTGGAGTACCGCAGGGTTTAGTCCTGTGACCTCTCCTGTTTGGTATCTATTTCTCTGAAGTACAGACTAACACAGAAGTCCTCTGGCTAACGAAGTTCACAATTGACTGCAAACTAGGAACCACAGTTGAGTCCCCAAATGATGTGGAAATCCTACAGAAGGGCCTCACTGAGACAGATGCCTTGTGTCAGAGCCATGGCCTCAAGCTCAGTGTCAAAAAGTGCATTGTCATCCCCTTTGGTAAAAACTCTACCCATGAGCTACTACATAGACAGCAGTCTACTTAACACCGAATGTGTGATAAGAGACCTTGGGACCCAGGTGGACAGTAGTTTGTCTTTTGATAGTCACATCTCCACAGCAGTCAGAAAGTCCTTCTACATGGCACACCTCATCATAAAAGGGTTCTCATCCAGGAAAAAAGAGGCCATTGTTCCCCTCTGCTCAACACTCATTAGATCCATTATAGAGTACAACGCCCCTTTTAGCATGTACCTCACAAGACATCTTCAGCAGCTGGAAAGGCCATAGAAGTACCACACAAAGAGGATTATTGGCCTCAAACAGATGCCCTACACTGACCATCTCAAAAAACTCCAGCTTTACTCTGTAGCATATCACCTACTCTGAGGTGATTTCTGCCTAACATATAAAGCTATGTCAAACCCAGAGCTGTTGGACATGCTACACCTAAAGAAATCCCAATCCCTCTGAGCTACACGGTCTAGGGACCTAAACCTTGTCACCACAATAAACAGGACATGCTGGAGGGATAGATTCCTGCCCCAGAGACTTCCCATACTCTGGAACAGGTTACCCATCTATGCTAAGCAAAGTTCTTCATTAGCACTCTTCAAGAAAAATCTTGATGAGTGGATGGGAAATAGGAAATACACCCTGGGGATCACTTCTTTGTCTCTGCTCGACAGTGGCATATGAAAATAACTTTCATGGGTGGCGTAAGCCAGGGAAACTTGTTGGCTAGGCTTACGTAGGTCCTCGGGCTGATAGCCTAGTATCTACCTATAAACCTATTTATCTTGATAACTCTTTACACAAAAATATAAATTTGACAAGACTTTTACAAATTTGACAAGACTTTTAACTTTTATTTAGGTAAGGTCTCCATTACTATTTTAGATAACGTTATTCTTCTCTCACTCATTCTCCCTGTCTGTTTGCTTCTCAACCTCCAAATATCTGAGTCATCTAGTTAAGGTCAGTTTTTCCCACTATGTGTTTTCCCTCTCTTTGCTCCTAATCTCGTTAAATATGATTGCTGCCCACTTCCAGTTGATAAGAAAGCCCATCATCCTATACTTTCACCTGCCCCTTTTATTTGACAGGAAAAAAAAGTTTGAAGAAGCCTGATATTCATGCTGTTACTGTAAAGTTTTATGAGCTAGGATTATGCTCAGTGCAATGAATATACCTCTGTATGGAGAAGGGATGTCCAGCAGTCGATCTGCTTCACAAACTCAAAGTTTCATAACTGAACTGCAAATGGTCGAGACCATAAGATCGAAGTTTTGAAACTTTGAAATTGTAATAAAAAAATAAAAACATTTTTGTACATTTTTGCAGGGGGCAAACCCCTCTGCACCCCCACACCCCCTGCTAAATAAATATACCAAACTCTGAGATTGCACTACAGTGAGGAAATTTGTAAATTTCCTGTTCTGCTCTGTATGGCAATCTCCATTCAAAATATTTGAAGTTTTAAAACTTTGATCTTATGGTCTCAACCATTTGAAGTTTAAAGTTTTGAAACTTGGAGCTTGTGATGAGAATCCCCAGTAGTACCTGCATGCATGTGGAGAATCTTCCTGTGGTATCCAGCACAGACCTGTAGTGCTCTGTAGTACTTTGCACTAGAATAAACATTAAATCGCTAGTCTTCATCAGAGGCCACACACTGGATAATCATAGCTACAATGGCTTCTGACCCTGACTGAATATTAACAACCTATTGTTTCTCATCAATTTTAGTTGTTAAATAGTATCATAAGATTAACATTGTTACCATTTCTATGAGAATAATTATTAAATGCTCACCATCCTTCTGCGAATGAAACCCAGATATTTCCAGTTCCTTTGACAAATGCAACTCGTACTGAGAATGCTGACGAAGTTGTTCTTCATAACCAACAATTGCAAAAAACACTGGTACTTATCCACAAAAAATGACAGTGGAAGTAAAATCTTTATAAGTGATAGGAAAAGCAGCTCTGCCACTTCGAAAATTGTTACTGATACTCCCTAAGATTTAGAAATCTGGCTGACATGGCCACACAATTGCTACTGCCAATAACACAAAGTAGCACAACACTGTTCAAAGCTAATTATCAAGTTAAGTTCATACATTAGTACTGGGCCATTTTCAGCCTACTAATAACCCCATGTGAGAACCAAACCCTGTACCTTGTGTGTGTAAGGTAAACATAAACCATTATGCCAACCTCCTGCCCAGGTAATACGAGTTGTCGTCCCCCACCCCACACCCCAGTAACACCAGTGATGCACAATTGGTCTTGACATTTCACAACTCCAATGAGTACTCATACATGATTGCTGTACAAGCAAAGTCCACCCAGGAATGAAGCACATCAAATCAAACCACATCTTACAAATGACATGGTCATTTTCAATCACAGTCCTTGGAGAGATAGATCTTCCATATTCTAGGTTACTGTTTGAAAACTCATTCATCCCATAAACATCTACAAGCAAGATTGTGGCACTGATTTTTTTGCTCAGAACCCTACCCTTCCAACTTCCTTCACATGGCACAGAGATCATCTTCTGCTTTCCTGCACATGTGCCCAAACCACTGTAATCTGTTCTGTTTGACCTGTTCTGCAATTGTAGATACTTTCCCCAGGATTCAGCAAGCTCTGCATGGTGTTCAGGAATAGTGCAAGAGCTGCTGCACGCAACATGGCCGACGAGCGATCCAGAAATGAGGTCCCAGGATGTGAATGAGCGCTCCAACACTATTCCTGCATGGACACAGCTCCTGTATGATAATTACCCCATTTGCAGGTGAAAACCATGCAAATGAGGTGAATTAGTGATCCAGTAAGCATGCAGGCATCTGTGCAGGAATAGTGTAACCTGCAGAAATGTATTTGGTTACTAACTGAATACATTTCTGAAAATTACAAAATGGAGGCATGACAGCTCCAAAGAAAGCATGTATTCAATGTAGTAGGCATGCCAGTGCCCAGATATATAGCCATTGGGATGGTAAATAGTTGCAAAATTATAAAAAATAACTTTTTTTTTTTTTTGGCCAGTTTCGGCCGTTTAAGCATAGGGCAGCAGCGCACAAATGGGATCGGCCCGAAAATAAAAAAATAAAAATCTGGAAATAAGCTTTTAAACCAAAATCAGCATTCTGCCCTAATAGTCAATGGCATGCAGAAGACAACAATACCATTGAATAGTGGTTTCTAAAGGGGAAGGCTGAGTGTCAGTCTTGTAACCATGCAATAGCAGTCAGTATTCTGCAAATAAGGGAACTGATACTGAATCACAGATTTCCCCTCAGTGTTAGCTAGCACCCAACTGTGTATGTACAGCAACACCATGGTGCAAGCCTAAGAGGTAGCTGACTTCATAAGGAGGAGTGCCATGCATCCTGTAAGCTTATTGGAGCTCTGTGGCCCATGTTTGCCCTTAGTTAAGCACAGCTAAGGAAGGGGTGTGTCTGAGGCTGCCTTGCAGTGTTTACATTACCTAAACGGGTGTGCGTGCCGTGCACTGGGTTTTAAACAAACAAACAAGCAAAAAAAAAAAAAAAAAAACAGGAAATAACAGCTCTGTTCATATCTGAGCACTGCGTATGCGCAGCATGCCTCGAGGCTTAAACGGGAAGGCAATGGGAAGGGAAAACAGCAGTAGGAAGGCTGTCAAGCAGAACTAGCATAGCTGGCAGGTGAAATGTATCAGAATCAGCCAATTACACCGGCAGCAGCCCAGCCCAGCACACTACTATACACTATGCAAGCACCTTTCACTCTGGTCTTTCCCACAAACTCTACACTACCAGTGTACACAGATGGGAACATTTTACCAGACAAAACTAGCAAAATGATAGGGTCTGCATTCTCTCTCATAAATCAACATGTGGAAGAGCCTGAGGGTGGTGAGGATGGCAATGCTGATGACCAACCCACAGTGAGGAGAAGGAGAAGAGTGTACAGACCCAGGGTAGCCTACCAGGGGCTACATGAGCTGGAGATAGTGGAGTGCTATAGGGTGGACAGGGACATCCTACAGCAAACTGTGAAGCTGTGCCGGCCAAGCCTCACACACAGAACCAACAGAGGGGAACCCATCCCAGTGGATACCAAGGTATGTGTAGGCTTAAGAATACTAGCCACAGGTACCTTCCAAAGGCCAACTGGGGATATCATGGGAAATCTCAGAGGCATCAGCATGCAGGGTACTTCACCAGTTCCTGGATGCCATGTTAGCACATGCCAGTGAGCACATATATTTCCTCAACACCCATGAGGCATTGACCAGCAATATGCAACTCTTCCACCAAATAGCAGAATACCATGAGGTAGTGGGTGCTATAGACTGCACGCACATACACATCAAAGCACCACCCAGTGAGCGGGGTATGGTCTACATAAACCGCAAGGGCTTCTCCTTCATCCACTGCCAGGTCATGTGCGATGCCCAGGGCATTAAAATGAATGTGTGTGCTGGCAGCCATGGAAGCTATCATGACTCCCACATCTGGCATATGACACAGCTGTACCAGAGATTTGCCAGTGAGGACATCCCATATGGCCACCTAGTGGGGGATGCTGGTTACGCACTGGAGCTGTGGCTGATGAGACCCATCAGAAATGCACACACACACACACACACACACACACACACACACACACACACACACACACACACACACACACACACACACACACACGAACAAGAACTCTATAATGAGGCACACGCACAACCGAGAATCATAATAGAGTATGTGTTTGGGATGCTCAAGTCATGGTTCCAGTGTCTGGACATATCTGGTGGAGCCTTGCAGTATTCTCCAGCTACATGTACACACATTTTCATTGTATGTGCCATGCTACACAATATAATCCTGCAGAAACAGCTGCAGCAGGAACAGCATGGGGCAGGGCCACACAGCCCCCCACCAATGCCAAGTCCAGCATAAGCACAGAGTGACTCGGAGGAGGAACAACCTGAGCATGCCCATGTAGGCAGAAGGAGGCATGCCCAGTATGCCCAGTCTTTGACAAAGAGGCAACATATAGCACATACCCTGACATGGCAGGAACCCAGGGAATGGCACCTCTCTCTGACATGCACATACAGTAAAAAGGATGCCAAACATGACACTATCTGTGCTTTACCATGTACAGGGAGTGTACTATGTGCATCCGATATAGTCAGCCCTCGAGCATCATCCTCAATACTGGCACAGCCACAAGTAACTCAGTCTTCCTGTCAGTTGCTGAATGGAGTAGTATGTTCTTCTAGTCATAACTATGGTATGGATGTGAGCATATGCAAGGGAATTTGGTGGATGAATGAGATGACAGTAGATAGTGGACACCTATATGGGCAGCATGAAATCCTTAACAAATACTGGTGTCAGCAAAGTAGGCAGTACTAATCAAGGTAACATATCCTACTGCAGTACATGTGGTGGCCCAAATGTGTGTCCCTAGGACACACACATGCATGTCAGTGAGGTTCACATACCCAACAACAGCCTCAGCCAGCAGGACAGGTATAGATGACCATAAAGAAAGGCTGTGCTAAGGCCTCCAATTAATGGCAATGGATAACAGCCCCCCCTCCAGACCTACACAGACAGACTACAACAGGTGAGGTCGTTGTATGTTAGTTCTGCAGGGTATGAAGTCTGAAACTGAAATGTAGGTCAATAAAACCTAAGATCTGTACTCCACTGATATGCCTCTAGTCTACATGATAGGTCAGAAAACAAAATGAAATGGAAGCCAACAGAGTACCTGAAATACCAGTACAGTCATATAAAATGTTTACAGTTGTCAGATGTGCCCCCCAATCCTAGGTAGAAATGCAGTAACATGTAAGAGTGGGGTTAATAACAGTGGAGCACAGATTACCTGAGCTGGCCCAAATTACAGTATAGATTGTTGCACGGGTACAATATGCAGGGCTCTGTGTGTTAGGTTGTTGTGTGTTGTACATTGTGTGGAAGTAGTCAGCATTTAGGTATGGAGTTTTGTGTCCCCGTGGCCTATGGCCACTACTGTTGATGACAGGGCCATGTTCTGACAACTGCAGTGCCAACCACAATGCATCCCAGCAAGACCCAATTCAGCAGTCATCCATATACATTGTTCTGATGTCAATATCTGTCACCATCTGAAAGATGGACATGCCATGAATGTGGGCACAAACATAGACATAGTACACAGGTGGAAGTACTCTAGACAGAGTACATAAAATGTAACTGTCAACTGCACACACCTTTGGAACTGTACATACAGGTTAGCAGCACATTAGTTGTCTGTGTAGTATGGAATACTGATGTAGTCTGGCCAAACACTGGCAGACCACAAAAGGCACAGTTATAAAGTAATGAGAGACTGCCTATGTCCCCGCACAAGGCAGCAGCATAAGGGGAATGTACCAGGTATATCTGTGAGTCAGCTGCAAGAAACCTCCATATCACACATGTACTCAGCTCACCCCGCCATCATCCACAGGTTTATCACAGGTCATATCCCTGCTGTCAGGAGTGAGTACAGCATGACCCCCACCTCTGTATGGGAATACCCACAGAATACAGCATGCTGAAGAGGTTTCCTATGCAGGTGTGTCCTTCCACAGCTGTAAGCAGCACCCTGCCAGTATCCAGACCAATGGCTTAATATGGACAGGAACTATTGCCATTAACACCTCCCACACATACCCTGTCACCCCAGGGGAATCCAGTGGTTCACAGCCTGGGACTGTAAGAGTGACAGAATGCACTGGCCAGCTACAGATTGCCTGCATCACTACCAAATGCTAAACAGTCCTCTGTCAAAGGCCTGTGCCTCACCCGTACTGCCAGTGTATGTTATCTCATGGGGTCCCAAATAACAACATAACACAGTCCAGAGAACACAAATGCAAGGCCATGTTGACAAATCCCAGTAGCATGTCCACCATGTCCTACTGCATGAACTGAGGACCAATCCCTAAATAATGCTGGGATGAAGGGACAACTATAGGGATACTTTGCAGATATCACTCGCATAATGTTAGGAAGAGGATAGAATAACAGAGTGGGGGTGTAGAAGCATGGACACCATGGAGTGTGTGAAGTCTGAAATGCTGATGTGTGCCCATACTACCCCTGCCTGCAAACCCAGTAATGGGTGGCTACAAACCAGCTCGTAAACCACAATCTGAAGGGGAACTGACCAGATATATGAGCCCTGCCTCTGGGTAACCTGGCTGAATCTGTACAGTTGAGAGGTATGGCCTCAGCAGGATATGGCCATTCTGTTATGTCAATAGGTATACAAGCAGGGGATACTCAGCCATCACAGAACCAAGGTTTTGGATCATTTACACAGATCCATCAGCAAGTGTCTGCAACTACCCCTCCAGAATGGCATGAGTGTGCAAGAATATGTAGGCTGCAGACCACAATATTGGATACAGCTTCATTCATCTTGTATTTCCCTGGAATTAGCTATGAGCAAATAAGTATATCTGTTGGTAGTTGATGACATAATACATCACAGTGTAAAACAGTACATGTCTGAATATCTTTGCTAACACCAACCATGTATCACAAGCAACACAGACAGCAATAGTTACAGTATCCCACTATCTATTGCCCATTGTGACTCCATATTGTCAACCTATCTACAGATATCCTGCATAAACAGGTTGCTAGCTGTAGGTGTAGAACACAAAATCCTGCACTGGAGTACAACCTACCTGGAATGGATTCACACACTCAATACAGAAGGTTATACTGGGCATGCCCCTACACTTAGAGAAATGAAACCCATGTCTGACAACAACAGTGGCCTATACCTATCTAATAGTCGCAGATGTCTGTGCACCCACACCACATTGCACACCATTCATGCTTTGCACACACATTGGATAGGAATACTCACACATATTCAAGGCCAACACACTATAATAGGTCAAACATACACACACAGATGTGGGGAAGAGAGAGGCAGACAGTGACAAAGAGACTGCCATCATGAGTCCTGCCCCACCCACCACACATCCAATTGGCCAATATCACATGACGTGCCGATGTCAATCACTGTAGACATTTGCTTTTGGTAGCCCTCAGCCCTTTAGTGTCTGTGGTGTTTGTGATAACTTTGCAACCAACATGATAGTACAAGTCAGTATTCATCTAGCATTTGTATCCCCAGTCCTGTCAAATGTAAAGTTGTGTGTGACTGAGTGTTGTGTGTGTGCTCCCAGAGGAATGATTTATGGCCCATTCACACACACTGCACTTCCCATAGCCCATTTTAGCATGCATGCTGATGTCAGTCACATTGAAATAACCCTCTGAACAATTATCAGCCCCATAATATCAATGGCGATTGAGATAACTGTGTAATGCTATAG
>NC_056726.1:1336128870-1336198870 GCF_019279795.1 Protopterus annectens
TAACAGTCAGGATTCCAGCATCAAGAAAGAGGTTCAGTCTTTACTATCAACTATTCAGCAACTAACAACTAAAATGGACAGACTGGATGTTAAAATTGATAATGTTATAGAAAAAAACACAAAACAAATGGATTTGTTACATCAAGACTTACAACATCAGAAAGCTCAGATTACAGGTATAGAAGAGACTCTTAATGATATGGACAACAGAATTCAGGAAGAAGAAGTTAACATTGAATTTTTACTGAAACAGAACACACACCTTCAATCCAAACTTGATGACCTGGAAAACAGATCCAGACGCAATAATATTAGGATTTTTGGACTGCCAGAAAATATAGAAGGTAACAACATTACTTCCTTTTTAAATACTTGGCTTCCCAAAACTTTAGATCTGTCAGAAGCATTTTCTTTTGGTATTGAAAGAGCCCATAGGTCTTTATCTAATTTTAACACTAATAAAAAGTATCCTAGATCAGTTATTGTAAGATTTTTATCATCTTATGACAAGGAGATGGTATTAAAATCTGCATGGGCTAAAGCACCTATAAAATTTAATGAGGCAACTGTGCGTTTTGACAATGACTATTCTTCCTTGGTAATAACTAAAAGAAAAGTTGTTTTGCCATTAATAAGAGAGCTTAAGAAAGCACAGTTCAAAACTCACCTTTTATTTCTTGCCAAACTAAAAATCTTTTTACCTGATGGCCCTAGAATTTTTGAAGACTTGGACTCTGCTTTGCTGTATATTAAAAAAAATAAAATATTAGATAAAATAGAAGATATGGAATGGGCAAGTCCTTCGCTAAAGAGGATGGCAACAGGAACTTCTTGGAAGACTTCGGAGAAGCAAAGAAGACTAAAAAACAAATGACATGTTCTATATTTCTTTGAACTCTTTAATTACAGTTACTATATTTTCAGGAAAGCCACAAATATCTTAAATATTTATTCAAAGTTACTTTTTTGTGTGCAAAGAACTGTTTTTGTTTTATAAATAATCAAACTTTCTGAGGAACAAATAACCTGCTATGAATCAACTTGTTTCTCTTTGTGATAAAGGGACCTAAGGTTAGTAATTTGATACATTTCCTTTCTCTTCTTGTTTTAAATAATGGCATTCTTTCTAAACTATGCATTTAGTGAGGGGTGGGGGAGGGCAGGGAGAGAAGTTTGATATAAAATATGGAATAAGGGAAATAATAACTTATTAGCTCTTTAAAATTATTTATGCTGTTTAAATACTGTTGCTAAATATTATACCATGACTTAATTGCTTATACATGATTTCAAATAATATGTCATGATATAATTGCAATTAATTAGAACTAAAGTAGTTGTAAGTAATATGTCTCATGTTCAACTTTATTAAAACAAACAGCAAGTAATATATCTTTGTAGATACTCTTTGTAGGTCCCTTTTTTTTCTTTCTTCTCTCTCTCTCTCTTATATATACAGTTATATGCTTCTGATAATACTGATATATGTATGTAATAAGATCTGTATGAGAAAATGAAATGGGGCATATAAAAATAAGTTGTATATATGTTAAATAACTGTAGGCTTGGTTTCACTGTCATAGAGACTGTAATGACTTGTAAAATACTTTGAGAAGGTTTTGCACTGTTTAGATTCATTTGTATTACTAAATGAATGTCAGTCACTTGCTTTTACTAAAATTCCCGCCAGAATGTTATGGGAGACAATCTGGGATGTGGGTTTCCTCGTGAATAGTATCCTCGAGTCGTTTTAAAAGCTTCAACACTCAGAATACACGCAGAGAAGCTGAAAGCAGCTATTTTGAACTTTGACCCCTGATTTCACACTGACACCGCAGATTCAAGAAGAATACTGTTTCAGGAAGTAGAACTGCTGTAAATGCGACTTTGTGATGAAAAACGAACTTTATGACACCTAAATGTGAGTTATTCTTTATAACAACTTACTTATTTAAGATGTAATTTATAAAATATAAAAGTTATAATGATTTTAAATGACCCAGTATGCCATAGTAAACAAGTGAGATATTTTAGAAGGCATAGAAGGTAAAACACATATACACTTGTTTTTGAAAGCTTATATGACTGCAGCACATTAATGTATATAAATACTTATGATTTAAACATATATAATGTTATAAATCATTTGCCTTGACTAAATGACAAGCACAAGTATCATTATGATTATATTTAAGAAGAAATTAGCATGTGACATATTTTAAAGCTGCAGTTCAGATATATAAAATACAGATGGCTTTCATCACAATGATTTATGTATAACTAGGAATTAACATTGCTTTGCAGTATGATTTTTTAACTTATGCATGAGAATAAATATTTTATTTAATTGGCAATAATAAATATGAGAAGAAAGCTTTTGGTGCAAGTAATTTAAAGTTTTAAAAACTGTTAACTGCATTGCTATGGCAGAAAGTAGGAATACCCTAATATAAGTAATGTCTGAACCATAATAGCCTAAGATATTGAATTCAAGTGAACATAAGAACTTATTCTTACAAACTTTTAATAAACTAACATATGGATATACCCTTTTTTTTTTTTTTTCTCTCTCTCTCTCTCTCTCTCTTCTCTGTTCCCATTATCAAGATTGTTAGAATGCTATTTTGATTATGAGTGTATTATACAGAATAGATGTACATAGTAATATGAGTTGTTTCTAAATGTTCTTATATGTTTATATGAAGCGGTTTTATAAATTGTTTAGCTTTGTCATAATAGATAATCAAATTAAATGAGGTTAACTTTAGTTAATAATGGTTAGTATCGAATTAATTTGGTGGCAGCTGAGGTTCTGCTGCTTAGGATAGGGGGATAACTTGAGTGGTATGTGCTACTCGAAGTTGGAGTTTTCAACTCCAGGCTGGGTGCAATGTTTAATCCAAACATTATTTTCACCTGATTATTGTTGTATGTATATAGTTCTGACATCCACATCACATTTTATAAACTCATTGTCACTACAAATAAAAGTGAAACTTACACAAAATTCCATAAGATTTTCATTAAATACAGCTGTAATTAATGGAACACCTAAAGGAGGAGACATAATATCACTTATTTTGTTAATTGTTATTCTGATTATATGTCTTATATGTTTATAAAAGCTAAATGGTATCTCTAAAAGGAATTTCTTTAAACATTAATGGATTGAATAACCCATGTAAAAGGGCAAGTTTAATGAGATATATTAATTTGCATAGAGCCAACTTAATATTCACAAAAAGCAAACAATTCCTGCCAGGTGAAGCACCTTCAAGAACGAAGATAAATACACAAATAAAGAAACAAGAAGGTGCACCATATGCTGCAAAACGTAAAAAAGATATCCTTTCTCCAGATGGTAGAAGCCACGTTTATTGTAAAAACAAACAAACAAACAAACAAATCGACTGCAGTATAAAAGTTAGCGCTTTCGCGTTGTAACAAACGCTTCATCAGACATAAAAGCAGTCAAGAAACCTCCCCTTAAATATACTTGGTTACATCACTTCCCATTCAAATCAACAAATCAAGACACAAATAGTCAGTGAAAAAATAAAAAACATTCAATAAATAACATAATGCACTAAAGACTAGTGCCTAAGGGGTCTATTAGCTAAGAACGGCTTGAGTACTATCCTGTCATTTAACCCAAACATGTGAGCTTGCAATCTGAGTATCCATTTGGCTTCCCTCTCTTCAGTAAGATTTTTAACATTACCCAATCTGCTATTTTTAAGGACTAGTTCTAAGACTTGAAACCTAAAACTATGGGAACATCCTTTATCTATTACATGCTTAGCTAGGGCATTGGTAGTGTTGCCCTTTCCAATGGCATAAAGATGTTCCCTAATGCGTTCACGTAAAGTTCTTGTTGTCATTCCAACGTAAAAAACGCTGCATGTCTGACATACAGCAATATAAACTAAGTTGGTAGATCTACAATCTGCATAGTGCTTGAAATCGTAAGAACGTCGTGTTATGGGGTGTATAAAACAATCAGAACTAGATATATGTTTACATTGATTGCAGGAATTACAAGCAAATGTGCCTGTCCTTTTGGAAGATCTGCCATCATGGTAGCCCCTGTCGTAACAAAGTAGTCTATTGAGAGACAACATGTTCCTATATGCTACACGAGGTCTCTCATCAACCAAACTCTTAATCCTTTCGTCCACCATCAGAAGTCTCCAATTTTTATTTATGACATCCAAAATCTGATGGTTCTTATTAGTGAATGGAATAACAATCCTGTTAACAGAGGATGTATTATTGGTCGTGTTAAAACGTGTATAGGGATATGATCTATTGATCAAAGGGGCTCCTATATCTTCCCTACGGAGATCTCCCATAGCAATGTCAGCAAGTATTTGTGTTTGATCATAGCCTCTGGACATAAAGTTCCTGGCTAATTGTGATTTGTGATGGTTATAAACACTATTTTGGGACGTCAATTTAGAGACCCTAATGGTCTGATTCCTAACTATATTCTGATGCACATGCTTGGGGTGCATGCTGTTCCGATGCAACAAACTATTCCTCCAGCAGGGTTTCCTAAACAGCTCAGTATCAAAACCAATGGATCCCTTCATTATCTTGACGTCCAAAAACTCAATCTCATCGAACGAGTAAGAACATTCAAAACAGAGAAAATCTGTTGTATCATTCAAATAATTCACAAAGGCTAACAATTGTTCAGTGGTACCACCCCACAGCAAAAAACATCATCTACAAACCTATTGTAATATTTGAGGTGTTTGACATGCTCAAGGCCTGCGTTAAAGACGTGTGTCTCTTCCCATTGTGCCAACACCAAGTTGGCATAGGCATTGGCACAAGGGGTGCCCATCGCTACTCCTTTTGTTTGTAGAAAATATTTATCATCATAACAGAGAACATTGTTCTCAAGAACAATTTCAAGAAGTGACATGCACCTAATGATTGTATTGTTTGGTAATTTCCTCTGGATTAATAACTCCCTAATATGATCCATACCAACATCATTAGGTATTGACGTGAACAAGGACTTCACGTCAAGTGTAACTAGCATGTTATCGATGTTAAAGAGAGGAGACTTGCTGTATACAGCTAAATTCTCTAAAAAATGAGGTGTATCTCTTAGGACATTCTCCACATCTAAAACAACAGGTCTAAGTAACTTATCCAAGTAGATGGATAAAGGTTCAGTTAGCCATCCACGACTAGATACGATAGGTCTTAGAGAGGGGTTCATCACATCTTTGTGAATTTTGGGTAAACCCCTAAATGAGGGAACCAAAGGTTTGTCAACCAACAGATATAAATACAAGTCATTATCAATAACATTAGTTAACATTAAGTCATATAAACAAGCATGTACTCTTTTAATTAGGTTATTCAAATTATAATTATATATAGGGAGATATGTCTCCCTGTCTGCCAACATGTACTCCATTTTATCAGAATAGTCAGATTTATCTAAGATGACAATGGCCCCACCTTTGTCTGCTTGTCTAATGACTATTTTGTCATTGCACCTCAAATCAGCTAAAGCTGATTTTTCATCAGAAGTCATATTATGAAAATTAGACTTAGCTTGTTTGTCATTATAAAAATCAAACAAATCAGATTCACAGGCCTGTTCAAAGGCCTCTAACAAAGGGTGTTGTGGAGGCATAAAGGTGGATGGTTTCTTAAATGGCATGTGGGCAGCGTTGTTGCTACTAGTATCTTGCCCAAACATTAACTTTAAACCCAAATTCCTTGTGAAAAGCTTAATGTCAACAATAATGTCGGTTATATCACTACAACCAGAGGGTATAAAACCCAACCCTTTGTTTAGAACTGAGAGTTCATTGCTATTCAAAATGTATTTAGAGATGTTGACAACTAGGTTTTGGGTCTCAATACCTTTTTCATATTCTGAAAAGTCTCCTCTGTACTTTTCCTTTTCACGGCTCTCCCTTGAGGGGACCAAGTCCTCATGTCGGTTGGTTTGTATGGTAGTGGAAAAGAAGGCAAACCATCACCCAGACCAAAGACTTCATCCTCTGTCGACACGATAAACGGATCCATCGATAGCTGTTTCCTCCGAACATCATTAGTCTTGTGGCCAGATGCAGTATCCAAAGAAGGTGGTAAATCCATGATGGCATTGTTCTCAGCATGCACCTGAGCTTCAACAACGACTCGACGGGGCAGAGGAATGTCTGTAATGTTGCGCAAGGCTTCAGGCACATTCTGTGAAGGCGAAGTTGATGGACAAGCGCCTACTAATGAGGTCATCAAAGGGGAGGAACTCTTCACGGTATCGGTGTGAGAAATCACCGGATTTAAAGATGTACGCTCGGGTTTGTGAGAGGAGCCACTTTTGGATGAAAATTGATCGCGAGGCCAAGTAAAAGGGCAAGTTTAATGAGATATATTAATTTGCATAGAGCCAACTTAATATTCCTTCAAGAAACACATCTCCTGAAAACGGATATAGATAAATTAGCCACTAATAAATATACAGTCTTGGTTAGCTCAGAACACACACAGAAAAAAAGAGGAGTGGCTATCTTATGGAATAAAAATATGCCCATACCTAAAACTATTAAATCTTATAAAGATGATAAAGGAATGTTTTGTATGGTTACAATACAGATTAATGGGAAGGTATACACATTAATCAATGTATATTGGATACCAGGAATTGGCATTAATACAGTGAAACACCATCTCAATAAGATCATATCATTTTCTATAGGAGATATTATTTTAGCAGGTGACTTTAATTGTATCCTACATGAAAAAGATACTACTACTATAGGAAAAAGGAAAATTACATCTAATGCAAAACATTTAAAGGATTTTATTAATTTATATCATTTGAATGATATTAATAATCAGATAGATTCTAAATCATTACCATACACTTTTTTTCTAACAGATATAAAACTTATTCAAGAATAGATAGAGTCTTTATTTCTAACCAAATGGTAACAGACTTAATTAATTCCAAAATCATTTCGTGTCCTATATCAGATCATAATTCAATTGTCTTTGAATTTATGGTAAAAAGTACTTATAATGTTCAGATCAAAAGAATACCAGCATACTTAACTCAACTAAAAGACTATAAAGATTATATACTTACAGAAGTGCAACATTTCTTAGACTTAAACACTACACCTGATGCCTCCATTGTTTACATTTGGGATGCTTTAAAATCATATTTATATGGACAAAGTATCAGATGGTATAATAATAAAAGGAAATCTTGGGACAAGGAATTACTAGATATTCAAAGCAAATTAGACTCATACAAACATAATAATAAAGAAAATATTATGGACAAAAAAGTCATTGAGGAAATAAATAAATTAAATGAGAAATACAAAGAAATTTTAACCCATAAAGTCAAAATAACATTAGAGAAATATAAGTTTTGTCTTACTCAATAAGTCCCAAATACTTACATAGACTTAAAAATAAAAAAAAAGGCTGAATAAACAAAATCATATCAAAGAAATTTTCTCTCCAGGAAAAGAAGAATGTTTCTAGTTTACCAGAAATATTAGATGAATTTAGAAATCACTTTCATAAAATTAATCACAATAACATTAACATGGATCCTAAAGATAAAATAAAGAAATTTATAACTACAAACATGAACAAAAAACTTAACAAACAACAGACTAAACTAATGGATAAAAATATTTCATATACAGAGGTTATTACACAAATAAACAAACTTAAATCAAACAAAGCACCAGGTAATGATGGTATTATACCAGAGATTTATAAAATTCTTCCTAAAAGTACTTACTCATTAATACATAGGCCCCGGGATTCATGAAGCTCGGAGCAAGGCCGGCGTAAGGCTTGCGCCGGCGGTGCATTGCATAGCCGGCGCAGTAGCGCCATATGCATATTAATGAGAGTGCACCGTAACCACAGGCATGTGCGTAGTGTACGTGAGCGAGCCCAAGTAGGATGCGTCAGTAGGCGTGTTTAAGCAGGCAGGCGAAGAGCAACCTAACGTGCTGGCTGCCATAGTCCGCCCAGAATAGAAATGGCTGCAGCCATGGCCCGTGCAGAATGAAATGTCCGCAGAGTATGCAACAAAGTACCCGTCCCAACTAAACAGAGAAGCAAATAAAACCCACGCAGCTCGAAATGTACCTGTCCAAGGAACAAAGGATACGCGTAATACCGTGTCCGTACAGCAATGTACTGTGAGTGTGCATAGTCAGAGAAGGTGTACAGCAGCATGTCAGCACGCCGCACCGACATAGGAGTAGCGACTAAGGTCACCAACCGTCCCACTTTGCGAGGGGCAGTCCCTGTATTGGCATACGTGTTCCGAAATAAAGCATTAAAAACGGGAAGTGTGCTAAGATTGTAGGTCATAATGATTTCCCGTATTTAATGTAATTGTAGCCTGAATCGGTTATTTCCGTAACTGAAATACCTAAATGTCCCAAGAAACAGAATAAGCTACCAAACTGCCACAACAATAAGCTCATACTTAGGCAAATAAGTGAAGTTCTATGCTATATAGTGACCGTGTGTATGTGTCGGGCTGTGAAGTCAGATGTGACTCCCTGCACATACAGGTGGGCAATGTAGAAGTCCCACAGAACCACGATAGCAATGTGTGTGTTGAATGAAAGGCGACCGACAAACTCTGTCCCCTGATCCCTGGTAGTCACCCCTGTGCTGTGTGGACAGCCACCTATACGCTGGACAGGGGTGACCTACTACTCCTCGACAGGTATGACTTTGCATTACGTACCAGTTAGCTGTGGGACATGTCCCTGACAGCAGATATGCATATCCGGGAGGCCCCTTCGAAGGATATCTGTGTCAGATGTCCGTCCCAGTATGGCATCTGTTCTGCAAGCATCTACAAACAATGTTACCCATAACACCCCTGTGTGTGCCTGTACCGTGGAAATGTAGATGTATGACAGCGGTGCACCCACGGAATGGCACCATGGGACACCACTTGTGACAGGCAGTTGGTCTGACATGCAGCCAGCAACTATGACCATGTGGGTTGTGTCACATAGACAGTTTACAACACATTCTGTGATGTACATGTTCACATCCCAGCCAATGGTTTTATTAACGTTACCTGAGGGGGGTAATGTTATGAAGCCCTTTGCCAGGACGAGGTAGGCTGTATGGACTGCAACACCCCAGCAATGGGCTGGGTGACCGTCGAAAATGTCAACCATGTTTTAAAGGCATGAACCGCCCTGAACAAGACAAACCGTGTTGGATGCGAAGTATGTATGTCCCCTATGCAGTCATGTACGAACGCAGTATGATCCCACCCCATGTCTATGCAGATAGGTCTCCTCAGGGTACTGGGACAGTAATAACCAGCCTCAGTGGAGGCATTGGCCCTGTGATGTGGGAATACAGTTGTCATGCGATACAACCTGGGCACCCTACCTGAGGTGAGGCTATAAAGAAATAGCTGTCCTAACTGTGGGTCCTAATCCCAAATGAGATAGTGGAGTACACAGCGGGCTCACCATCTGGTCTCATGGATGCTATTCACACTACCCTGGAGAGAGCATGTCCCACCTGTGTGTCACAGAACATTTGGTGACCACAAACCGCTGGTACAGACATCTCCACATGTGTGGTGGAGGGTGTGGAGATGTCCTCACTGGACCTGTCAGCCTGTATGTCGGCAATGTGTGTATGTTGAGTAAACCCCACCTCTATGTGAACCCAGTCAGAGCATATGTGGTAGTGACCTCACAGGTGTCGAGCATAGCAACTGAAGGTGGTATGATTGTCAGCCAGGTCCATGTAGGCATATCTGTGGAATGTGCCCTGGACAATCCCATGACATTGTGTAACTCTACACATATGATGACCAAGGGTGTCACACCTCACAAGGTGTCTGCTCCACCCTGTAGTAGCCACCTCCTCGTGTTGTACATCATGTGTATGGCTGGGGTACACCACACTGGACGCTTGGCATTGGTACAATGAACCACAGTTGGGTAAGTGAATGCCTGGTACATGCAGTCCTGTAGGTACTGGTAGATGGCAAATGTGATTGATGCAGTGGCTGCAGTACTGTCGACCACTGGCTCAGGGTCCTTAAAGGAGACCACAGTAGTGTGCAGAATTGTGTAGTCTGCCTCTGAGCAAGCAATGTGTATGTTCACTGGCAACACACACAGCAACGGATGCCAAAGGCAGAAGCCAATGTCCAAATAACATAGATCAACTTCAGCATGGCAATATGTCTTATCATACATGTATTGACACGTGTCTGCTAATTACAATTGCAAATGGCCGGTAAGACCGGCCTAAAGTTCACATGATATACACAGCCTGGAGGTGTTGTTCCGATAATGAAGTGGCAGTACTGTCCAACCGTGACCTCTGTGTATGAAAGTGTTTGTTAACCTGCAACAGTGGATGTACACAATTGGGTTCTGGCATCGGAAAACATAGTTCCTGTAGCACTACACAGTATGGGTAGTCAAGCAGACATCTGCAATTGTTGAACACACAGCATCAGTGAAACCCACTGCTCACAAGGACACAGTCCGACAAGCTGTACACATTACATATGCACAGTGGTGTCCATTACTGGACTCAAAAATTACAAAACGACAAGTATGACGCCATCAATGATCGCCTACGGGAACTCATTGTCGTCACGGGTATACATATGCACCGCAAGCGTGTTTAATGTTGATGATAGCTGTCCATGAAATGCAGCACACATGCACAGAAATACCCAGGGGACCGGGTCCATAGAAGGCGTCCACATCACAGTCCGCACACCTGAAGGATGTGTAATGGGTACTGTCGATTATGCAGACAAGGGATTCTGGGTATGTAGACTCTGGGCTCGGTGTTGTTTCGCAGCCAATCCTATGTCCCCCCCGTGTGAGGGATGTGTGCGTGGCACCTGCCTTCCTCTCCGCTAATAATGCAAACCATCCACCGGAGAATGCTAAATGTAGTTGTGAGATGTGTACAGCCCTATAGTAGTGTCCAGTAGTAAATTGTCATGGATGGACAACTGTATGGTCAAGACGGCACCCACAACTGCAAACCTGGGTAAATCACACAACCGCGGCAAGGCATAATGCAGGAAATACACATAGGGACTACAGTTGACATCCCACATACAAAGCTGGACCGCTGTGCCAACACCGGCGTACACAGCACTACATCTGCCAGCAACACAATGGGGGAGCACTCGGTACCATACCGTGGAACAGATTGGCGACCTGTGGAACACAAACCGATGGCACGGTAACAACGCCAACTGGGATATGTAACCTATGGCGTCCCCACCTATGGAGAAAACATGCTACAATGAAGACATAGGGGATCGACATATTCCGGTGGTGTTCTGTTGTAAATACAGTGACGGACATGTCCTATTGGGATGTCTGATGTGTAAATGAAGCAGTAGCTAACCAGCATCTTTGGATGTATGACAATTGTTCACAGTACGAAATCACCTGGTTACGTAGCACCATGTAGAATGGGTAGTCAAGCAGACATCCGCGATTGGGGAACATACAGCAGCAGTCAAACACACTGGCCACGGACACAGTCCGCCAAGCTCTACACTTAACATATGCACATTGGTGTCCATTGTAGGACTCAAAAATTACCCGTGCAGACTGCGTGGCACATGATCGTTAGTCGTGACCACGTCACAGCTACACATATGCACATAGCGTGTTCAATGTTGATGATAGCTGTCCATGTAATCCAGCACATATGCACAGAAACCCCAGGGTAACGGGTCTATAGAACTGCGTCCACATCATAGTCCCGCACACATGAAGGATGTTGAATGGGTACTGGCGAATGTTGCAGTCAAGGGATTCTGGGTATGTAGACTCTGGGCCCGGTGTTGCTTCGCAGCCAATCCATTGTCCTGCCCCGTGGGAGGGATGTGTGTGTAGCACCTGCCATACTATCCGCTAATGATGCAAACCATCCACTGGAGAATGGTAAATGCAGGTGTGAAATGTGTACAGCCCTATACTAGTGTCCAGTAGGCAATTCTCATGGATGGACAACCGTACGGCCAAGATGGCACCCACAACTGCAAACACGGGGAAATTACACAGCCGCGGTAAGGCATAACACAGGAAATACACATAGGGACTACAGTTGACATTCCATATACAATGTTCGACCGCCGTGCCAACACCGGCGTACACAGCACTCAATCTGCCAGCAACAGAATGAGGAGCACCCGCTACCATACAGCGGAACAGATGTGTGACCTGTGTAACACATACCAATGGCACACCCACAACGTCAACTGGGATATGTAAACAATGGTGTTCCCACCTATGAAGAAAACATGTTTCAATGAAGACATAGGGGATCTACATGTTCCGGTGGTGTTATGTTTACAATACAGTGACGGATATGTCCTATTGGGATGTCGGAGGTTTATATGAAGCAGTTGCAAACCAGCATGTTTGGATGTATGACATCTGTTCACAGTACGAAATCACCTGGTTACGTAGCACCATGTAGAATGGGTAGTCAAACAGACATCCGCGATTGGGGAACATACAGCAGCAGTGAAAAGCACTGGCCAGGTGGACACAGTCCAGCAACATCTAATTTGACAAATGCACATTGGTGTCCATTGAAGGACCCAAAAATTTCATTCATTGACTGCGTGCCAGCTTCCGTCATCACCTACGTGAAATGATTGTCGTCACCACGTCACAGCAACACATATGCACCGCAAGCATGTTCAATGTTGATGATAGCTGTCCATGAAATGCAGCAGATATGCACAGAAATACCCAGGGTACTGAGTCCATAGAAGTGTGGCCACATCATAGTCCCGCACACATGAAGGATGTGTGATGGGTATTGTGGACTGTTGCACTCAAGGGATCCTGGGTATGTAGAAACAGGGCCCGGTGTCGTTTGGCAGGTAATCCTATGTCCCGCCCCGTGGGAGGGATGTGGGCGTAGCACCTGCCTTATTCCCCACTAATAATGCAAAGCATCCACCAGAGAATGCTAAATGCAGGTGTGGAATGTGTACAGCCCTATACCAGTGTCCATTAGGCAATTCACATGGATGGATAAGCGTACGACCAAGATGGCACCCATAACTGCAAACCCGGTGGAATTACACTGCCGCAGCAAGGCAATACACAGGTAATACACATAGGGAGTACACTTGACATTCCCCATAGAAAAGACACAGAGAAACAGATGAGAAAGTCCAAAGCATAAATGAGGTACTGTAGAAACGGTTAGTGACCACTCAGAGGCCACCAGGAAGTAAATGCAGTCACCATAGTATATTGAAGCGCATATATCATTCTTATTTTATAATGAGGAAACTTGTTACTGTACTGTTTCTATACCTCCCTTGCAATGTTTTAACAATGTATTTTTCCTGAATAAATTCATTTGAGTTTGAAATGTACTAGAAGATAGTGGAGCTTTTCCCCTCGGGCCTCTGCTGAAAATGGACGTGTTATCCAGCCAGACTAGCCCGGTCAACAAATGTAAAATAAAATAATATACATTAAAATATTGTCTGCTTCATAAGCAGACATCTTCAGAATACATACAATGCAGTCCAACCTACTACATTTAAAACCCTTAATCGGTCATTAAATACATGCGCTAAGTATTACTTAAATGCCTGAAAGGCAAACAAGCTAAGAAACCTTTCTTGGGTTACAGATTCCACACAGTGAGTGAATCTGACATTGCTTCAAAATGTATATACTTCATGGAAAAATAAGAATATACCTATATATATGACGGAAGACCCAACATGCTGTTTTCCAAATGTCTGAGTGTATAAGCTACATATATATGTTCTAGGGATTGTGCCAATATCTTACAAGAACTAGAGACACCTAGTAATATCAATGAAGCATGATATATAGAGATTAACCCTATGATTATGACTACTGTACAATATGGCATTGAAATGTAAAGATTCACAATGTGGTAAAGTAAATATTCCTCTAGAAGGTTTGGGGGGGGGGGCAAGGTATCATAGACACGGACAGACCGTGCCCATGTGACTCATCTAACATTCGTACACGGTCAGGGCAGTTCCGTACAGTGGGCGGCCAAGACCAAACCCAAAGCACCACAGCAACACCCTGACAATCGAAGGCCTGTATGCATATGGGATATAAGCAGCTGTCATCTGAACAGCCCTGTGGTGACGACATATGCATCCTGGGCCATGGGCAAGGGTTAATTAGGAATGTTCAACATGCAGTACCGCACCTTTCCCAGCAGGAGAATGGATGCCTGTGACGTGCGTGTGTGCGGGGGGGGTGATATGTAAATGTACATAGGTACCAAGGGTATGCATATTAATGACAACGAACAGCTAACGTGCACTGGTCACAGTAAGCGTCAAACGTGACTGCAGTCACGTTGGAATTATGACTATAGAACATATAGATGTGCGTGTACGTAAAGCGTCCATGCTGCAAAGACTGTTACATATATGAAGCTGTAAGTGCTTTCTGCACACGTCCGTCAACCGGATCAGACATATGTTACCGGAATAGTCACAAGTAGTGCAAGACACGTAACCACACTCACACTGTAAACATATATTAACGGACTACGGATATGCATGCGCGTCGCGTAACCCACAATCCGGACATGCGAGTATGCGTGTGCATGTGTGATCCAGTGGAACCAGGGAAGGTTACGGATGTCTCCTCCACGTTTACATTCACAATTGTCAAATATATGCTTAAATAGTACTTATTGATTCCATGCTTTGTTATCGTAATGCTACTATTATACACATCGATATACAATAACCTGATCAACACACTACATTCTAAGGTGCACTCTCAGCAATTATCAACTATGTGTCCGGATACTGACTGTATTTACCAATATTGTATATATATTAACACATTGTTGCCGTATCATTGTTTCCATGAAGTAAGGCATGCAACACTGATATGTATATGTCACGTTATAATCGAGACTTGGAGCACTGTCCACCTAACTATGAGCAGGTTTATTGATTATTTCGCTTTAAACCGACTCTGAGGGAAGTGTATTAGGGCGGCTATGTCATGAAATCCGTACTCCGACGGTGCCCCATGTTAGTAGTTGAGAGAGCTCAGTATCCTTTCACTGTGGAGTCTATCGTATTTGACAGTGTCTGTTTCTGCCGATATATGTTCCATAATGTCATTTATGAAGATGGGCAGGACGCAAGGTTTGCTGTAGTCACGCATACTGGCACGTGGATATAGATAGGCCATGTCATACAAACGATGGGTAGTCAAGCAGACATCCACGACTGGGGAACATACAGCGGCAGTCAATACCACTGGCCAGATGGTGACAGTCCAACATGTTCTACACTTTACAAATGCACATCGGTGTCCATTGTAGGACTCCAAAAATTAAGACGTCTGCACCTTTATCCATCGGGATCGGCCAATCCGAGTACAAACCGTGACTACGGCACAGCTAGACATATGCACCACCAGCGTGTTTAAGGTTGATGATACCTGCCCATGACATGCAGGACATGTGAACAGAGGTCCCCAGACTGCCGTGTCCATACATGTGCGTCCATATCCCAGTTCCGCACATGAAGGATGTGTCATGCGTGCGTGGGGGTTGCAGCCATGGTATCCTGGGTATGCAAAATGGGGCTCGGTGTTGTTTGGCTGATAATCCGTTGTCCGCCCGTGGGAGTGCTGCGGGTACAGGGCGTGCCTTAGTCCCCAGAAGGGATGCAAAGCATCCATAGGGAAAGGGTAAAGGCATGTGTGAAATGTGTTCCCCCCTACATCAGTGTCCAGTAGGCAATTCCCAAGGATGGACAAGCGTCACGGACAAGATGGCACCCATAATAGCAAACCTGGTGGAATCACACAGCCGTAGTAGGGCATGACACAGGACATAAAGATGGAAACAGCAGTACATACACCCCGTAGACATCCATCCTGCCATGCGAATCCCAGCGTACACAGCGAAGGTGCTATCAGGTATGTGGGGATCACCCGCCTCCACTCTGCGGAACATACCTGCGACCTGTGGAACACATATTAATGGCACACCAACAACGTCAAGTAGGAAGGTCATACTATCGCTAAAATATGGCGTTCACACACATAACCGACATACTGTCATGAATAAATAGGTTCTACATGTACCGGCTGTGTTATACTGACAATACAGTGGCGGATAGTTCACAATGGTACCTGTGAGGATTATGTAAAGCAGTTGCCAACCTGCAGGACTACAGTAACACCCTATGGGTAAATTGTGGACGGACACGGGTTACGTAGCACTACATACTATGGGTAGGCGGACAGACATCCGGGAATGGGGAACATACGGCGGCAGTCAAACCCACTGGCCGAATGGACACAGTCCAACATGTCCTAACCTTTACATATGCACATCGGTGTCCATTGCAGGACCCAAATACTACTCCTTAAGTGAGTGTGAGCAACATAGTGTGAACCGGAAGAGGTGACAGCCGTGACTACGGCACAGGTAGATATATGCACCACAGGTGTCTTCAAGGGTGATGACAGCCGTCCATGAAATGCAGGACATATGAATAGGGCTCCCCAGGCTGCTGCATCCATACACGTACTTCCACATCCCATTTCCGCACACATGAAGGGTGTGCAAGGGGTACTGTCGACGGTTGCAGACATGGGATCGTGGGTATGCAAATATGGGTGTCGGTGTGGATTGGCAGATGATTCATCGTCCCGCCCCGTGTGCGGGACCTGGCCATGGCATATGCGTTACTCCGCAATACTAATACCGATCATCCACCGGAAATGGAGAATGCAGCTGTGAAATGTTGACAGCCCGATACTAGTGTCCAGTAGGCAGTTCCCATGGATGGACACACGTACGGCCAAGATGGCACCCATAGCTGCAAACCTGGGGGAATCCCACAGCTGTTGCAAGGCATAACCCAGGGAATACAGATACGGTGTACAGTACACACTCCCCATTCAAAGAAAGACCGCTGGGCAGATACCGGCGTACACAACACTCCATGTGCCAGCACATCTGTGGGGATCACACGCTTCCATACAGTGGAACAGATGGGTCACCTGTGTAAAGATACCAATGGCACAATCTCCACGTCTGCTGGGAATGACATAGGATGGTCAAACTATGGCGTTGACACCAAAGAAAGACATCCTTCGGTGAATTAATAGGATTGATGTCAATACACCATGGCAAACACCCAATGAACAGGGAAGACTTGCTGGCACCCTATGGCCACAAACCATGTCACACATAGGTAGAATGAACAGTCAACATAAACATTTCGTCCACGACAGGTCGCATATGGTATCCAAATGTACTTCATAGACATGTATGCGCTATCACCCGTTGGCCCCGTGAGACTTACACATAACATGGAAGTATCCAGGCTTTAAATGTCCACCCTTACACTTCCATTTGTCACTGTCTATGCGAGCAATGGAGATGTAGCCACAGCATAGAAAGCAGAGACGTACTGCTAACGAAACACACACATGTCAACATCACAGAAAGCATACTATGAACACACGTATTACATGATATTGTACTATGAAACACAAACAAACCGGAAACCTGCAGCAAGAATAGTCCCCGTAGTTCGACACAACACAAGTCTTCGTAACATTTGAACAGTTCATTAAAACATGCAACGTTTTCGTTGTTTCCACAAAGTGTGCAGGAAATATGCTATGTCTAAGAATGTTCACAAACAACAATGTGAGTCTTAACATGATTTTAAATATCACACTGTTGATTGTGAACACTTTAACAATTTGTTTATTCGGTTGTATGGTCGAAAGCAACGGAAACACACACACACACGGAAGGGACGGGAGATGAACCTACGCCTATTTACGTGAACTCTGTTCAGTGTGAATCATTTACACAATGCGCTACCGAGTTAACTGGCGTGGCGCTGTCAGTGCCATACATGTAGGCTGCTGACGCCACCCGCAAGACAATATTTGGAAATAGCCAAGGCATGTGTTGCGGAGCGTCTAAAAGCATAATCAGTCGCAGAGGCAGCTGGAAACACACACAGAGACACACACACACGGAAGGGACGGGGGACGAACCTACGACTATCTACATGAACACACTACTGTATGAAGCATTTACAGAACGCGCTACTGAGTTTGCTAAACAGAGCGCTGTCACAGGCATACTTGTAGGCTGCTGACGTCACCCGCAAGACAATAGTTGGCAATTGCCAAGGCATATGTTGCGGAGCGTCTAAAAGCATAATCAGTCGCAGAGACAGCTGGAAACACACACACACACACACACACACACACACACACACACACGGAAGGGACGGGGGACGAACCTACGACTATCTACATGAACACACTACTGTATGAAGCATTTACAGAACGCGCTACCGAGTTTGCTAAACAGAGCTGTCACAGGCATACTTGTAGGCTGCTGACGTCACCCGCAAGACAATAGTTGGCAATAGCCAAGGCATGTGTTGCGGAGCGTCTAAAAGCATAATCAGTCGCAGACGCAGCTGGAAACACACACACACACACACACGGAAGGGACGGGGGCGAACCTCGACTATCTACATGAACACACTACTGTATGAAGCATTTACACACCGCGCTACCGAGTTTGCTAAACAGAGTGCTGTCACAGGCATACTTGTAGGCTGCTGACGTCACCCACAAGACAATAGTTGGCAATAGCCAAGGCATGTGTTGCGGGCGTCTAAAAGCATAATCAGTCGCAGAGGCAGCTGGAAACACACACACACACACACGGAAGGGACGGGGCGAACCTCGACTATCTACATGAACACACTACTGTATGAAGCATTTACAGAAGCGCTACGAGTTTGCTAAACAGAGCGCTGTCACAGGCATACTTGTAGGCTGCTGGCGTCACCATAAGACAATAGTTGGCAATAGCCAAGGCATGTGTTGCGGAGCGTCTAAAAGCATAATCAGTTGCAGAGGCAGCTGGAAACACACACACACACACACACACGGAAGGGGCGGGGACGAACCTCGACTATCTACATGAACACACTACTGTATGAAGCATTTACAGAGCAGCTACCGAGTTTGCTAAACAGAGCGCTGTCACAGGCATACTTGTAGGCTGCTGGCGTCACCCAAGAGAATAGATGGCAATAGCCAAGGCATGTGTTGCGGGCGTCTAAAAGCATAATCAGTCGCAGAGGCAGCTGGAAACACACACACACACACACACACGGAAGGGCGGGGGCGAACCTCGACTATCTACATGAACACACTACTGTATGAAGCATTTACAGAAGCGCTACCGAGTTTGCTATACGGAGCGCTGTCACAGGCATACTTGTAGGCTGCTCACGTCACCCGCAAGACAATAGTTGGCAATTGCCAAGGCATGTGTTGCGGAGCGTCTAAAAGCATAATCAGTCGCAGAGGCAGCTGGAAACACACACACACACACACACACACACACACACACACACGGAAGGGACGGGGGACGAACCTACGACTATCTACATGTACACACTACTGTAGGAGGCATATACAGAACGCGCTACCGAGTTTGCTAAACAGAGCGCTGTCACAGGCATACTTGTAGGCTGCTGACGTCACCCGCAAGACAATAGTTGGCAATTGCCAAGGCATGTGTTGCGGAGCGTCTAAAAGCATAATCAGTCGCAGAGGCAGCTGGAAACACACACACACACACACACGGAAGGGAGACGAACCTACGACTATCTACATGAACACACTACTGTATGAAGCATTTACAGAACGCGCTACCGAGTTTGCTATACAGAGCGCTGTCACAGGCATACTTGTAGGCTGCTGACGTCACCCGCAAGACAATGGTTGGCAATAGCCAAGGCATGTGTTGCGGAGCGTCTAAAAGCATAATCAGTCGCAGAGGCAGCTGGAAACACAAACACACACACACACACACACACACACACACACACACACACACACACGGAAGGGACGGGAGACGAACCTACGCCTATCTACATGAACACACTACAGTATGAAGCATTTACAGAACGCGCTACCGAGTTTACTGAGCAGAGCGCTGTCAGGAGGCATACCCCTTTGTGAGTGGAATCATTTGCAGAGGCAATGCGCCCGATCGGGTGTTCGGACAGAGTGCGCAGTCACGCCGTCTGTTACCATCCCAAGGTCGCCGTACACTAACACGTTAGTGCTGCATTCGAGCATAACAAGTAACTACTGATCAGTACATCACTGCATACTGGGCATGCTCAGACACTTAGACTCGGCACAGGGCAGACATGCATACACATGTTGCGACGGCATGGGTGGCGTAATGTGGACCGTCGTGTGTGTCCAGCCACACAACAGACACCTGGCCATGCCACAGACGTGGCCGTTGCGTAGGGGATACAGGCATGCACCCGGGGTATAACTGCAGACGGCCGCGGTGTGCACTGTGCTGTGTGTCCATCTACACAGCTGCCTACTGGGCATGCTCAGACACTTAGAGTCGGCACAGATCAGACATGCATACACATGGTGCGACGGCATGGGTGGCGGAATGCGGACCATCCTGTGTGTCCGGCCACACAACAGTAACCCGGTCATGCCACAGACGTTGTTGTTGCTGCGGGGAATATGTAGGTGCAATTAACCATGTGTAGGACTGGCCTACAGTTTGTTGCATGCTACAGACAACCCTCCCAAACACAGGATACCTTCACAGATGTCCTGAGGACACTGGTGAGTGGGCATGCTCTCACAACAGCACCGTTTGGGTGACATGAACCACCCATACATAGCCTGGGAACATTACCCATGGCACAACACAGTCCGCCAGCAGTCCCAGGTGTTCACACACCTGGCCACTGTTAAACAGCCATGCACCATACATACCAGGGGGGGGGATGTCTGACAGTTCTGCCCATCACGCATGGTGAGGATATGCCCCACACAGGATGTACAGCCCTCAATGGTGATGCAAGACCATATAGTGGATCCACTGGTCATCCACTCACTGTAACCAACACCAGCATGGGGGACCTCAGTGATGACCTCTCCACAGAAAACCACACACATCATATGACCGGTGTGGTACCCTACAAGTCCTCCATGCCAATGTTGAACAGAGGCCAGACCGGCAAACGCCTAACAAATGCCTTCCCCGACCACCCACATGCATGTCTGCAACAGGCAAACATGATGACATCAGGACCTTGTCCACCACAGGTTGGCACATGGTGTGGTGGACCGCAGCCACTGACTACCTGTACATCAACAGTTGGAGCTACTACATGGCAGGGCAATGACAGTACCAGGGAAAACATCACCCATTCATACCGGCGTCACCATACGGCCCCACATACCATCATCCAGGTCCGCTCGTGGGAGTGGTACTGCAGAGGGCACATGAGACAACCACAGGGCCTTCCCTAACTGTGGTAAGGACATGGTTGGGGGCACACAGGCTTGCCTGGAAATGGTCCAGAATGGTACAACAGTCACTGCACCCACAGACATTGTCTGCATACCACAGGACATGTTCCATGCATACATCCCCCCCCCAACAGGGAACATATCCATCCCACCAGAGTGTATCCTCCCAAACATGTCATATGTCCTGGAGTGATCCCATATCTCTATGGCGTTTGACACGTCAGCAATGGGCACCAATGGTTTCCCTGGCTGTGTGCTACCCATCCTCTTTGACGCCCTCCGCCCACACATGCGGCCACTGTGTCATGTTAGCCTTACTATGGGCTATGTCCCCAATGGATGCCATATGGCATCTGTGGTCACACTATGCCAGGGTAGTGCTCCTATGGACTGTCAACAGCCACACCCTATACACTTGACAAGTGTTGTCTGCAAAGCTGTGTGGAGGTCCATACAGGTGGTCATGGTTACAGATAGCGGTGTACAGCCAATACCGGAACATACCCACAACCACATAGTCAAGGGCGGATCCTGCCTCCCGAACCTGCTCGTCCAGTCTGGAGTGTTCACCAAGGCCATTGATGGGGATACGTGGGTTTGCACACAGTACCATGACCTGGTGGGAGCGTTCAGAGCACACTACACATGGGACCCATGGAAAGGCTCGCCAGCATACATGTGGGGACATATGTCACCCGATGCTTCTCACACAGGTTGGAGGTCACACCACACAGGGTTGGTGCTGAAGGTGCCTTGTCACACTCATATCTGGACCCAGTGGAGGCCCACAGGGCTCACTCCTGTGCACCCTGCCATATGGCATCCGACCTTCCAATGTGCATGCAATCATAGGGGATTGTAGCAGACAAGGTATGCAGATGACTACGCACCGGCCAACATACCCAACACCCCATGTTACACGAACATCCACCTAGGGCGTCATAGACATGGATGACTGGTGCCAGAGCCATGGCCTGCTACCAAATGCCAGAGAAGGTGCAGCCCTACCCAGTGTGAAGGACATGTTCGTCCCAATGTCACATGTAGGTGGTACGCCATTAAAGATGGTGGACATGTTCAGGGAAATGGCTACCACACCTGTCGGCAACCTCTGTCAACACACACAATGGCAATGTGGGTGTGAAGACATTCCATTGTGGCCTCCTGGTCTGGATGGAATGGCAACCACATCAGGGGTGTTCATTGTACCCCTGTACACATCACACACCAGTGCAATGACTGCGTACAATGGCACATGTGGCCTGTAGCTAACCTGGCGCCTGCAGCACTCGGAAGGACCATAAGCGTTCCACAAGGCGGGGATGACGGTGCTAGGACATGTGTCACAAGGTGCGGCCAAGGGGACACTGGCTGTGGATCTGCACAGCACAGCTGCTCCGTGGTGATCTGTGCCTGACATACGGCCATGTCTGACCTGGGTGACATGGGCACATTCCACCTCCCAGGCCCCATGCAAACACGGGCACAGAAGCGACTGTCAGACACCTCAACCCAAAGATGAGTGGGACGTGCTGGGGGAACAGGGTAACGCCAGACACACACTACAACACGGGAGGAGTGCCAGGCCATGTGAAGGAAAGGCCCTGACTGCCTTTGTCCAGGACTGCTAATGGCGTGTGGATGTGTGACTATAGTTATCGCCAGTCAACCTCTGTGTGTCACTGCTAGACCAGGGACTGGGGACTGATGGATATGGCATCCCCATCCTGAGGGGTGTTAGATGCCACACACAGTCATGCTAGGTCCACACATGTTGTAGGGCACATATCCTGTTACGTTCATGTGTGCCTATGTACCTATGTAGGGGTCCATGCCGGATGTGGGTAACTGTGCTATGCTGATTTTGCCAGACATGCCTGTGGGTACACCACGACTACGTGGGGAACTAATTACAGTGCTCCCAGTAGGCACGTGCAAGTACACCATCAGTATCATACGGGTTAACTGCACCGACATGGTGCTACACATGTAACCACCACACATACTGTGTACACATATCAATGAATGCTGCACCTGTCCTGCATGGTATGTCTGCTGCATGATGTCCGTGCACAACACACATCACATACACACCTGTCACCAGCCATACACACACACCACAACATACACAGCACGTACTATGCGGACACAGGTATCACATACACCTCTCACTATCGTGTCCACCCTGTGCATCATAATATGTTAGCTTAACCGTGCATTGCTGGTGTGGCTCACAGTTATGCGGCAGAGACTTAATCATATGCACAGGGTGATATGTGTGCCACAGGCATGGGCTGTACCAATGGATGACATCATGTGTGTGTGTAAGGGCCAGTGCATTGAGTGGGCATGACTATGTAGATTGCATGTGGGTGTGGTGGAGCCCTACAGTTGTGTCTGCTGTGTGTGGGTGTGTGTGTACACAGTTCAGTCATCTGTGATGCCTACACGGGGTATGCTTGGCAGCCCCTGACTGTACAGTGCAGGTGTTACGGCTCACTGTGTCTGCCGGCGGCAAAGTGACCCGCCCCTGGCTGGGCTCGCACGGCCACGACCGGGTGGAGGTACAGACTGTCCACTCTCCGATGTCACATGTCCGCTGGAAAGCGTGCCCAGCGGGGCCGTCCAGGGCCACGTCCACGTGGCCTGCTCTGTCCTGGTGTGGATGGTGTGGTAGCAGCTGCAGTGCTACTGCTACCATCACTGTCTGTGTGGGCATGGGAGGTGGCACACACGCTGACCTGCAGCAGGTGGTGTTGCTGGCACGCCCACGTGCCCTATGCCTCACCCCTACCTGGTGTTCCTGCATGGACTGTGCACGCTCAAGGATGGCCAAGCCTCGGTCGATGAGACCAGCCATGTCGCCCAATCTCCTATCCAGAACATCGGCAAGATGCTGTTGTGCATTCGCCAATGCCTGGATGCTGTCATTTAGCCTACGGATTGCAGACCTCTGCAGCCTCTGCCCCTCCTGGTTCTGCCGTTCGGCACGTGCCTGCGCCGCCATTACAGTCTGGAACATGCGTCTGGTTATACCAGCTGCTGCACCCTGTACGGCAGGTGTATGTCTAGCGGTGCTCCCCCTACGGGCAGCACCTGCCACATGCCTGCGTGGCACTGCACCAGTCCTTACACTGGCAACATCGTGTGTACCCACACCTTCTGCAGCCACCACACATTCCTGCTCGGGGACAACAGACGCTGACTGACCATCATCTATGGGCATCGGTGTCGGGGTATGTGTCGGCATCTGAACCGTGTGCAGGGATGAAAGGGACGTATGTGTAATGTTCTCCAGTGGCACAGACTCTGCCTGTGACGACCCTGCCTGTGCCTCATGCACATGCTCATCACCACTAGTATCTGTGGGGACACTAGCATCAGATTGACCGCAGGAGGGAGCACCTACAGCACCTGTCAATACAAAGACATACCATCGGTTACAATACAGACACACACACACACACACACACACACACACACACACACACACACACACACACACACACACACACACACACACACACACACACACACACACAGACACACACACAGACACACACACACACACACACACACACACACACACACACACACACACACACACACACACACACACACACACACAGCATGCATGTGATAATGCAGGTGGCATGCAGCATTCACACAACACAGACCAGTGAATGCAGACCAGACATTCATAGTGGCAGTATGTACACTGCCCTGGTGGGGACAGTACAACAGGCAGGTGTCATTTAGTAGGCATGCAGTACACACATTCATGGTAGTTTGCATGCATCAGCGTGATACACCGTGTGGCCGCGGGCAAGTTGAGAGTACACATGGCTGCCAACACTATGTAATGTACACCGCAAACATGTGCGGTATCATGTGGACATGTGAGGATGGTGTCCCACCGCATGCACCACATCACGATGGCTGTCGTGGTGCAGTGTTATGTGTACAGTGTACAGATACAATGTATGTGTAACAGTGATGTCTGTGCAGGTACGTTTGCTGTGAGCTGTGTGCGTAGCTATGCGGTGTGGTGCGGGCTCTGTGCCACTGCACGGTAGCAGGACACAGCTATGTGTCTGTGCGATGCGTGACCTGGACGCATTACATTGCCATGTCTGTAGGTCAGTTCAGCTGCTCAGCAGCACATATATGGTGGACATTGGAGGCACCTGTAGTAGCTGGGGAGAGGGATTTCATGTCACTGGTGTACTACAGCAGATGTCCAGACCGTCCACTACATTGATGAACCCACTATGTGTGTACAGGGTGCAATGGTGAGTACCCACTGTGGATGTGCTGTGTGGCAACATGCCTGTAGGTATCAACCATGGCCTTGTCTGTCTGACTCATTGACAATTGTGTGTGGTAGACATTGTGCACACGGCCCTGTGGTGGCCCATGTGACATACACCCATACTAGTGTGACGTGTCACATTCTCTACGGATATGCTGACAGTGTGTATGTCTGCTATGTTGTGCATAGGTCATATCATGGTGTGACAATGCTGCAGACAGACATACCGTGCATGGGACATGGCATGCGCCATGTCTGGCGATGTGCACCGATGCAGGGCATGGGTCACATTGGTAACACCTGTGCTCTGGCCAGATCACAGCTCACTCTGTGGTACTGTGTCCATACTGCACTGGCATTCAAATGCATACTACACATGCAGCCATTGTGTAACACCTACACCATTGTATGCATAGCTGAATGCACGTAACACACCAATTGGTTGTGTGGTGTCATACCACTCTGATAGCGGGTGTATCTACTGTACATGGGTGGTGTGTATGTCGGGTGGTGCGAGCTGTATACCGTGGCGGGGCACACACAGGTGAGCATGTCATGCCTAGACACATGGGGAATATCAATACAGCAGAACATGCGTTTGACTGGCAACAGACTTACCTGCAACAGACCCTTGTCCTTGCGACCGCCAGGCGTACCTGTAAAGGCATTACACAAAGGTATACACATTAGCCATTACTATCTCCACGGTCAGCACTGTGCATGACACATCATGCATGTGTGTGGTTGCATGTGCTATGCACATGTCTGCTAACACAACATAGCATACAATGGTTTGCATCTTGTGTGGCCATATACCTGGCATGTATTGCTATATCATGTGTTGTACTATGACACCCACGTCGCCTATCATACATACATGCAACACTGACTTACCATGCGGCTCCAGGCTCATAGCTTGGGTGACACCCACCTCCACGATGGACGCAAGTGGTTGTGCGTGTTGTTCCGTGGGTGTCCCCAGACTGACCAGGAGCTCCTCCGTAGCTGTGAGTGGGGGCTGTGTTGGTGGCCCACCACCTGTCCCACATTGTTGCCTGGCGATTGCAGCGGCACGCTGTCTTGCATGCCGGATCAGGTCTGTGCAGTGCCTGCGGATTTGTTGGTAGGTGCGGTTGGTTCCCACGCTGTTCACCCTCCTGCACAACTCCTCCCACATCTCCTGCCGTTCTTGTGCCTGCTGTGGGACATGGCTGAACAGGGCGTTGTAGTTGCTCTGGAGGTATGGTATGATGACCCCCTCCTCCTGACGGCTAAATGGTGGTAGCCGGGAACGTGGCATTATCTGGAAGACATAATGATGGTGGCAGGTCACATTCACACTGCTGTGCTGGCATACCGTTGGAAATACATTGCTATGACATGTACGACATCTGCACAGTGATCTGTGAAGGGCATCGTGGCGGTGACACAGCCGATGTTGTGGCTTCACACCATTGAGCACTGGGTGTCACATCATATCTGTGTGCCACCCCATCACACTGTGCACGCACCATGTAGATGTTAGCCTGCCATGGACATGTGTACCTGGCTGCTCCTATGTCCGTATCAGTTGGCATATGTCCCCATGTGGCGTCTGTGTTACTGTTCACCTGTGCGCTGTGTATATGTCAGTACACATCACGTCTGTGTCCATTGTGAACGTCAGCAGCGGCACTGTACACATACACATGGACACCTGCACATGCATGTGTTGTGCCATGTACTTCCACACAGCACTGTACAGGTGCTGGACAACTTGCCACAGCTCACCTGTGTTACGTATGTGATAGACATGGAGCAATGTGTAACCATGACACATTAGCAGGAAAGGCCATGCATAGCATGTACACGCACATTGTGCAGAGCATCACACAGCACCTGTAACATGACAGGGTGCATCGCCACCACATTACTACTGTGTATGGTTGATAGTGAGAGTGCCTTTTGTCCATTGCACCATGTGGGACTGCGATAGCTCATGCAGCCTTGCTGGTCATCTCTGCATGATATGGCAGGGTATGCCACATACATGGCAATGGGTGTGACCCACCCAGGGGCTGCCGGTATTGGCAGGGTGGCTGTCCATTGCTTTTGTCATAGCTGTGTGAATATGGACATTCAACATGTTTATCACCATGGTGTGGACACTGGCCTCCAGCGGGGTATGCTGTACGCTGCTTGTTGAGGGTGTGTGTGGTGCATGCAGGTATCACACATCCATGCGTACACTGTAGCCCTGGCAGGTGCTATGTGCTGGGATGTTGATCGACACAGTGCTGTATGTGTACACACACCACTATCCCATGCACATGGATATCCGCCTGAACTGATGTGGGTGACACATATGTGTACATACATTGCCCGCTGCCACCCACATGTCTGCTGCTGCACTACACACTGCCATCCCTCCCTGTGTGAATGTGGTGTTGGCCTCAGCAGAGGTATCCATGTATGGGGACATGGATGTTCACATAGCAGGCCCACTGATGGTATCGTCGATCTGACCATACACATATGATGCACCCCTCACACATACAACCCATTCATATTGTTGTTCACAATGGTGACACAGCTATATTGCTATGCCGGAGCCATTCACAGACATACATACACAGAGGCATGCACGCCCATCTGTGTCATTGGCCGGACTATTGGTGTGGTTTGGCACCTAACGTGTTTGACTGCAGGTGGCGCAGACCTACTGTGCACATGTCTACATGGTAGGCCTGTTCTACGGTAGGCATCTGTGATGTGCTGTGCACATCTCATACCTGCACATTTGGTTGTTGTCCATCGGTCCACAGGCCAGTGGTGGGACATACAGAGATGTTGCTGAACATATGTACATGCGACCCTGTACAACTGTGACGCTAGCCTCTCAGATGCTCATGTGTCGTGGTCGTGTACACCGTACACACACATGTGGTTGTGGGCTGCCGTCCATACCCATCTCCACCTGTGGGTTGCTATCATCCCACACACTCCTTGTACTGTATGTTCAGGCTATGCAGCTATGTGGGGCTTGTGTGCATACAATACGATACTATGTGCCTTTGCACCCATCACAGACATTGTCACACAGGTACACCGGCAGCCATACACATCGCAGATTGTTGTCAGCATGTCACATGTGGTACACACCTAACACATCTCCTGCGGGACATGGTAATCTGTGTGGGCATGTCCAGTAGTGACATACCACAGCTACCCCTACATGACGGCTATGCAGGACATGTCTGTGTACATCTACTGTGACATATACACCAGCAATGCCCCCTACCTACATCACATGGTACTACCTGTGGAGTATGTGTGTCTGCATCCATGCTATGGCCATAGATGACAATTGTACATCTATATGTGCAACATACCTCGGTGGGGGTTGTCATGAGCACACGTTCCATGTGTCAATGCATTGGTTGTGTCTGTTGGGCAGTCATTGTTGTGCATGGTTTACATGGCTGACATAGTGTACTGTGTCTGATTCCAGGTACTTCATTGGGCTACCAGCATTGTACATTTCTACAGCACATTCCAGCCATCATGTAGCCAGCTTAGATGACAGTGGGAGGTGTTCCGCCATGTGCACATGTGTCACACAGTACAAGGGTGACTGACACACATTGTCGGGACTGGGTTCTGACTGCTGTGGATGTGTGTACCGGTGTTGACAACCATGACTGCACCAGATGGTGTCTTCTGGATGTGTGACATTCACAACAAACACCCACATTCACATAGCAGCACATCGTCCACGACAATTTACATTCCTGCCTGAACACTGTGTACGGTATGTTTGTATGACCACTGCATATATCACTGGTGTCCACCAGCATGGCTGCCTACAGCAGCAGTGTGTATCCTGTGCAAACATGGGTTACACCAGTCACAACACACCTGTGCCAGCTGGCCCTGTAGTGGGTGACAGTGCAGTTCCATTCATCATGTAACAGTATACACCGTGCACCAGTGTGTTGCAGACATGTGAACGGCTGTGCTACTCAACATATGCACACATGACACATCACCTGGTACACCGTGTCTGCCTTGCCACCTGCTATTGTGACCACCCTGTGATGACATTGTACAGCCCAAATGGACGTGGACATGTGATGGCTCAATGGTGAATTAACCGTCCAGGTGTGTGTCTAGCCAGGTGTCCAGTAGCCACTGGTCTGCATGCAGGGATAGTCTACATTGGCCTACTCTGTCACTGGGACTGTTGACTATGGTCATACTGTTGTTATGCAGGCATGTGCTGTCTGTCCAGTCTGATAGTCGTGTTGAACCACACTACCGTGGCACACATGAAGTGTGGACATCTGGCTAAGGTGTGCAGCCCACATGTACATCTTCTCATGCTATGCTGCCTGTGCAGCGGTGTCACATGTCTGTCTCTGGCAGGGCTGTCACAGGTAGGCACAGCATGCAGTGATGTGTGACAATGCTTACACCCTCCACTGTGCTGTACACTAGCACTGCACACACAGTACAGCACACATGTCATTTATCTACAGTGCCTGGGACCTGCCTCCATGCCCTACACGGCACACCTGCCAGTCCAGATTGTACACAGATCATACCTCCCAGTCACATACCTGGACTGCAACACACACAGGTGGGTGGTTCCCACACCACACCGTGATTTACACACATACTGTATTTTCCCATGACACATTGCATCATAGGTAGTCCATGTTCAGATACCCATGTTTGTGGCCACTACGCACATTGTGACACGCGACAGTGCAGACACTGTACACCACAGGTTACATGCCAGTCGGGTTGGCATGCTGTACATTGCACCTGGGACAGTTGCTACTGCTATGTATTGCCAGCAACACGACCTTCCCTGGTATGGACTCCCACGTACCCACACATGCTTGGCCATGCAGTACACATAGCTGGGTGACACATTACATGACACATACCATACCTACACTACCCTCAGCATGCACCAAACCTACATGTGTCTGTATGCTAGGCCTACACACCTCCCCCCTCTGTTTGCTGAACATCCATGCTTACCATCCCTGCTAGCCACACCCTAAGCACACAACCATGGCAGCATGCATGGTACATACACACTACAGCCGGTATTACTGACATCCACTGACAGAGGTAGTTGAGGGCATGGCACCGCGTCCGATGGACAGTCTATGTGCCTATGCCAACAGTGATCACAGTGCACTTCTGCTACATTTACACACTGGTAGGGACCTTGCTATTCCACACTGAGACATGGTGGTGCTGGCATTTTCACAGACGCCACAGTGGTATTCCTGTTCCATGCACACGTGCTGTATGGGCACATGTGCAGGCTGTTGCACGGTAGTTTTGTTCACCTGTGTGTTGTGTGTCACTTGACAGTCATGGTGTGTCCTGCTGGTGCATGACATACTCCACAGCTAGCTACCTACACATGACTGCCAGACATTGCAGTGTGGGCCCTCACGCAGTGTGGTGGTATGTCTCTGCTGTTTGACTACATCCACATTCAATGCAGCATACCACGGTCATGCAGGCATTGGCGACACAGATGTTGCTGGCATCCTGCCTGCCAATGGGGTACCTACCAACAATACACACTCTCACTCACTACAGGGTTCCAATCCTTGGCTGGACATTGTATTAACCCTGTGGACACATACATAGTACTGGCATGCACATGTTATGTCTGGGAACACAGTCCCAATGTCACCTCCAACCGCCGTGGTTGTTGTATCCCGCCAACCTGGCTGTTACATGTCTCTGCAGCAGCACACGTCAGTGACTGCTAGGCCATTCATGTACGTTGTGCACCATGACCACCACACTACCACATCTATCACACTACACATGGATGGTACTGCATTGCACGTATGGGGCTGCATCTCTACACCCATGACTGGGCCATTCAGTATGGCACTGGGCCACATCTTGACATACATGCTTCACACACTCATTGACTACCTGCATGCCTTTCCTGGCACCCTTGTTGGGCTTCTGTGCGCCACAGAACACCACATCCCATGCTGGCCTCCTGTCATATTATTGCATGGGTGGTTGGGGTGGTACAGAGGGTATCACATCAGACATGATCTGCTCTTTGCCCTTCAGCACCATTCCACTCTATGCTATTGACAGTGTGCACATCCAGCATCACATCGTACCCTATGTATCGGCATGTTACGCCATGTGCCTTCTGTACAGTTCACACAGTGGTGCAGGCATATCATGCTAACTACAACATTTCAGGGACGTGTGGCATTGCACGTTGCTCAGACATGTGGCCCCTCATGCTCAGTATTTGCATACGTACACTACCTGCTGTCACACAGTACTGTACATGCCTACATATACCACTTCTACATACCTGGCAGCATTCTAGCTCATCCTACTCATGTTGCTGACACCCATACAGGTGTCAGTGTGGCAGATATATCATGTAGATATCATTGCATCAGTTACATCACACATAGTGCATACACATCACCTTTGCATACTGACAGTCATGCGGTGTGTATCACATGGATACTGTCCCTATACAGGCATATCACGTTGTACATGGTTGATGTACACACACATGGCCCACATGGTGCTGTGGTTGCCATATTACACCATAGTGTGGGTACACATGTGCAGGACTACACATTTCTGGATCGTATGTCTAGCTGATACCTTGGGTGCCCTTGTACCTGTGCCATACACACATGTACACGCAGGCCGTGTTACAATAACACATGTGTGGTGTACCTTACACAATGGATACAACGTTACATGTCTCAGTATAGTCATGCTGTGCTCTCTACCCAGCTCAGACAGTTTACATATGCAAATGACAGTCATGTAACACATCTGTGCTCACCTAGATGCCACTAACACAGGGGTGTAATGTACTCTGCCATGGCCCATGTTCTCCACAGTACTGATGCATGTAGTACTCCTACATGGCGTTTGCTGTGGGCAGGGGGGGAGGAGCAGTCCTGCATGTGTGCACACATGCCACATTGCTCAGCCCAGGCGTCTGTGTGACATCCACAGACTGGACACACACCATGCTGTGGGACATAGGTCCTGTGCACATCCCACAGGGGCACACTGTGTCACTAGTCATGTGATAGCTGCCTTGCTGGTAGGGTGACACAGACCCATGGTACCACCACAGCGGACGTACTGTATAGACATGACAGTTGACATCCAGTTCTGCCGTTCAGTGGACACTACCATGGGGGGGGGGTGTCAGTACTGTGTACATTGCACATGTGTTTACACACGGCCCTGCTGGACATCATTGTGGCACACATTGCACCTGCTATGGAACGTTTGGACATGGTCACTTGCTGTTACCTCCATTTCGGGTACCTATTCTGCTACTACATTGTCCCATATGTGCAGGCCATACATATCTTGTGTATGTATATAACATTAGCCCATCGTTCCATCATGCATGCTATGCCTGTGATACTGTCTATGATTTCTGAACATATCCATCATGCCAGCTTTGCATTACACATACTTGACATAGTCGCCCCTACTGCGTGGGATAGGTGCACGTCGTGCGCACATTCCGTATGACATCGACGGTATATGCCCATGCACATGTGTGCTGTGACACTATACATAAATGTCCTATCCCCTGCTGTGGCACTTCAGTGTTGGATATCCACTGCCAGCATCGGCGTGGGTGGTGGCATTGTTCTGTGTTTGCAACCCCTATGGCAGACCTGGGGTAGGGTTACCACCTGTGCCACTTTGCAAGGGACAGTCCCTCCTTGGGCAGTTGTGTCCTGACAAACTTTATCACTAATGGCAAATGTCCTGAGATTGTGGGACATCACTATATCCCATTCTTATGTAAGAGTTGCATAACATACTTATTTATGTATGTACATTCCTAACTGTTACAAGACACACAATAAGCAACTGAACTGCTACAAGAATACACCTTTCTTTATGCAAAAGAGTAGAGTTCTAACCTTTGTACTGACCATGGGTATGTGTCCACCTGTAGGATCTGATGTGTGTCCCGAAGTTGTCCCACTTTGGCCATTTGGAAAGGTGGCAGGCCTAACCTGGGGTTATCCCGGGTGTGTACATGTTGTCCCACTGCTGTGCACACGTTGTCCACAGTCGTTGGTATGCTGCGCGGCTTAGCATTACATAACCAACCTTCACCTCTCTCTGCCTGATGTACAGGTATCTTTACCTACACACACCGTTCACATACTGTACAGATTCGTCATACGTATCGTGCGTTACACAACAGTACATGTCGTGGGTTCGACATACCTTTCCGGCCTTTGGTTCTGCGTTCGTCTGTTTTTGCTTGCACTTCCTTTCGTATTCCAGCTTTGTTCGGTATGAACATACGGTTTGAACATCCAGGGAGTCTTCCTTATATTCGTCGTCACCTGCGGCATGTGGGTTAATCAGGCCAATAGCTGTTCCTCGGTGTGTACTTATGCGCATATCAGCGGTGATCCCCCTCCTTTCGTTCGTTCCGCATCGGCACTAGGCCATGGTTCTTACCTCGTGTGGCCGTTGGTTATTTGCAATACCTTCGTGTGGATGGTATGTATTGTATCAGGTTTGTGTGACTGCATCCGCTATGTGTGGTGTCGGGGACATTTCGCTGTGGTGTTAGCCGTGGATTGTGTGTGTTGGGTATGGTATTCTGTTCGACATGTGGGTGTCCGTGTCCTGGCGGCATCTGTCGATGGCGTTGTGCATTCAGATGTGTAACATAGCTGTTATATTCCTGTACACAACGGATGCACGGATGCATCAGCCGCTGCTAGTGTTTCCCACGAGCTTGTTGTGGGTATGCCGCTGTCATTGACTGCCTGTATGTTTTTGCTGCGGTTTTAGCTGTTATCCCTTTGATATGTGCGATGGGGTATATCTGCGGATGTGGGTAACGGGTACGAGGTGTGGGTCTTGCATTTATACATACTGGATATGCATGTGTGTGTGCTCCATCCCTGCTTGGGGGGCTGCAGGTTACCTGTCTGTTGTTCCGGGAATGTTTGTTTTGTTGATGTCGTGTGCTGTCGGTATCGCCTGCATGTGTGCTTCCTGCACGTATTCCTCCTTCACATGGGTTATATATCTGCGGATGTCCGTGCCTACTATCCATTGGCATTTTGTCGCTGATAGTTACGGTGAATGTGGTGCTATACTTGGGACGGCCTGTATGCTACCGGTGGCCTCCTATTCGTGTGCCGCTTGCTTACTTCACGGTCGTGTTACACACTGCGGTATTTACGGGACCGTAAGTGTTCACGATCGGTGCCGGGATAGCACATTCGTATTTTCGCCGTACATGCCTGATGCTGTGTAACGTTGCCGACGGACCGTGTTGAGTGTACCTTATGGCCGCCATACATACGGTCGTGGTTTGTACATGCGTCCTTTGCATCTCCTGTTGGCTATGGCCCTGTGGTACATTCTGGGACATTTCCGCTTTGCATCGTTTTACGTCGCCACGTGCATAGCCACTGAGGTGATGTCAGTACTACTTTGTGGGTAATGCTGTACATACGCCTATGGTTCGTGTACTGTATGCCTACGCATGTTGTTACACTCCGCCTGTGACATGTCATCTACATACACATTTTACAGTGGCACACACATTACACAAACACAGCGGTACACACGACAACCTCACCTCACACATACACATATTGCCGCCATGGCTGTCAGCCTTCTATCTCCAATGTGAGGAACACACACATTAGTAATGTGAAACACATGGGCATAATGTGGAACACATTGTAATGGCATAGTGACAACTTCAGCTGAGTAGATCATAGGTTGATTATGACATGCTGATTTACTTACAGTGAGGAACCTTTCATGACTTACTATGATTAAATTCTGTTTACCAGGATGTCGTTTCTATACATTCCTAACAATGGATGTTTGACAGACATTTTCAATGTGGAACTTTGAGGTACTGCGAGGAACATGAACTGTTTTACACCCCCAAGGAGTCGTTCCTCATGATGTCGTACACTCCACTGGTATGCTTGCCGCATTCGCACCGACGGTTGAACACAATACCTCGTTGGCGCATCGCGGCGGCGTGTATCTCCGCACTCATATCCTATGGATATGACACGCACATATCCCGTTAATGTACCGTGGACTGGTGACCATCCCGACACGCGGATATGTATTGCTGCAGGTTGACATTTCCATGGCTGGCGTTACCTGCTCTGCCCACCCTCCAGGATGATCGGGTTGTCGGTCACTATGTTTACTATGTGGTGATTTCGCGTCTTACTTATCTGTGAACTTGCATCCCTGGGTTCCATATTACCCTGTTGTACTGTATATCTGTGTATGCGTACATATATTTCTACATGTGTACTGATTACTATTTCCGTATCTGTGTATGCACATGCGTACATATGTGGTTGGCTTGCGGTGATAGTGGCAGCATACGGCTACGCCGTGTGCTGTAGAACCGGCGTGCGGTGAGGTGTTGGCGTTCCATGCTCTGCCGGCTATTGGGTGTGCGGTGTTTGGGCGGTGCCTTTGTTGGAGTCACACATACGTCCGCACATACGGTACACATTACGGGCGGACATGTTTGTGTGGCATCCATTTTACTGTGTGTGCAGGTCAGGAGGTGTCAGTCCATGGGGCCTACACTGTCAATGTATGTGCTATGCGTTCCCTCTTTGCCAGGGCGTAGGCATATTGGGTGCCTCTGTCTACCTACTGGGGCTGGCTCAGTGTGTCCATGGCTGAATGCCCTGTGCCTGTGCTTGCCCTGGCAGTTGTGGTGGGCTTGGTGGCCCTCCGGCATCATGTCCCTGCAGCAGCTGTTTCCGCAGAATCATATTGTGAAGCATACAACATACTATGAATATGTGGGCACTTGTGCCTGGAGAGTACTGCAAGGCTCCACGGATGTATCCAAGCACCGGAACCGTGATTTCAACATCCCAAACACACGCTCTATGATTATTCTCGTTTGTGCGTGTGCCTCATTATGGCGTTCTTGCATGTGTGTGTGTGCATTTCTGATGGGTGTCATCAACCACGGCTCCAGTGCGTAGCCAGCATCCCCACAAGGTGACCTTGTGTGATGTCCCCCGTGGCGAATACCTGATACAGCTGTGAGGCATGCCAGATATGGGAGTCGTGGTAGCTTCCAGGGCTGCCAGCACACACATCCATGATAATGCCCTGCGCATTGCACACGACCTGGCAATTGATGGAGGGTATCCCTTGCGGTTTATGTAGCGTCTACCCTGCTCCCGGTGGTGACTTAATTTCTATGTGCGTACAGTCTATCGCACCCAGGACCTCCGGTATTGTGCCACGCGGTGGAAGCGGCACATATTGCTAGCCAACTCCTCCTGAGATGTGGGGAAATTTATGTGCTCATGGGCATGTGGTAACATGGCATCCAGGAACTGGTGTAGTACCCTGGATGCTGATGCCTGTGAGATGCCCATTATGTCCCCGGTTGGCCTTTGAAAGGTACCTGTAGCCAGTATTCACAAGCTCACACATACCTTTGTGTCCACTGGGATGGGCTCCCCTCTGTTGTCTCTTGTTCTCAGGCGCGGCACAGCTCCACTATTTGCTGTAACGTGTCCCTGTCCACCCTGTAGCTCTACTATCTCCAGGTCTCGCAGCCCCTGGTAGGTCACCCTTGGTCTGAACACTCTCCTTCTCCTGTGAGGCCTCACGGTAATTGTCGGCACCACCCTCCGCAACTCCGTCTGTCTCTGCCACATACCTATGCATCACGGCCACGGCGGCACCCAGCATATACATATTAAAAGTTCCCGTCTGTTTACACCCTGCGGTGCGGCGTTTGGGAAATCGCTGTGTGTTGTGTGCATTCACATTTAATACTGTTGTGCTGTATACCGGTGATGTCATTGGGTGTGTCTGTGCCGTATCCATGGATTATTTCCATGGTTTTACGGTTGCAACTGCAACGGTACTGCCTGTAGTGTTACATTACAGTTGCCTGCATTGCCTTTGCCTTGCATCTTACATTACTGCATCCTGCAGGCACATGGCATATGATGCATTTCATCTGCTGCCGTGGTTATGCTACCTCTGTACTTGGCTGTGCTATTTCGGTTCTTTGCTCTTTGCATTTCTACTACATCCCCTACTATCTTTGCACTCATATGCCTCCCCTTTCCCGTTATGCAGGAGTCTGCATGCAGAGTTATCAGCTGTCGGCGTTTGCCCTTCCTGCATTGATTGGTGTTAATTGCTCATTACGGATCCATTTACACTGCTTCCGCATTTCCTGCTATTCTCCGCATTACCTTCCTATATCCGTGGTTGTTGACGGTGAGTCCGTCACATGACTGGTTTAGGGAACGTAGTCATACTCGTGCACATGCATTTGTACGCGCATTATGTACTCTCAGCGCATCTATTTCCTAACACGCCAGTCCTGATGCTGTGATGTGCATTGTACGGCCCAGATTTGCTGACATCCAATATCCTTCCTCCTACAGTGGCACACCCCTCTGTGGTTGACATGTATCTCGTGTAGGCCACTCCTCGGTGTAGTACCGCTACGCCGCTTGCTCCATCCTTACGCCGGCGCCGTTTTTGCGATTCACTATTATCTGCCTCATTTGCATGGAATTGACTACTAATACATGGTTACGGCGCCGGACACCGCCACCACTCCTTGACAACCATTGCGCTGGGGTTGCAGCTTTACATACATACTATGGTGTGTGGTGGCTGTGCAGCTGATTTGTGTTCTACTGCTCTTTTAGGACATTGTCATGTTATTTCATTGCTTTGCAACTTCTGTGCACATATCCCGGGGGTCTGCTGTTCTTTCTACGTACGTGTCATTTATGTCATTTTCTACATTTTGTGCATATTTTCTTTGGACATTCTCGGTGCCTTTCCACATTGTCATATTGCACCTCTATGATACCTGACTGACAGCCTTCCGTTACTCCTCCGGTATGTTTGGGTAAATGTAAACCGTTTTTTTTGGTTTACATTGCCGTGCCCTTACGCTACGCCATCGCTATTTGCCCTCATTTGCATGGTGCAATACCGCACACAGTGTGTTTTGCATACCTACGCCGGGGGGCGGAGACGGTCCGGCGCACGCCGGTAGTGCACGTGGAATTCATTCATACCTGAATCGCTCAGCAGCCATATTTGGCGTTATAACGCCAACGCTATGCGGGCGCCTGGCGCAAGGTTCATGAATCCCGGGGAGGGTTTTTATTTTAGCTCAAAATGAGTTAACAACTCCCCCATCCTGGCAATACACATTTATTTCACCAATTTTAAAACCCAATAAAGACCCAACCAGATGCACTTCATATAGACCTATTTCATTACTTAATGTTGACTATAAAATGTTTATGAGTATTTTTGCTGATAGATTAAAGACAATCATCCCAGGCATAATAGATATAGATCAGACAGGCTTTATTATAAATAGAAATACTTTTGATAATATAAGGAGAACTTTAACGTTAATTGATTATGCAAACAGGGAAAAGAAAGATTTAACACTTATTAGTCTTGATATAAGCTCATCATTTGATTCAGTAAGTTGGGACTACTTGTTTATCTTACTGAAGTGCACAAATTTATCTGATGCATTTGTAAATCTAATTGAGCATCTATATAAAGGAGCATTGGCTTACATTAAGATAGGAACATATGTCTCACAAAAAATACCCATATTAAAAGGTATAAAACAAGGGTGTCCACTCTCTCCACTATTATTTACTTTAAGAATGGAGCCTTGGGCTAATTTGATTAGAAACAGTACTGATATAGAAGGATTCGATATAGATGAAAATACAATATCTAAAATTCAACTTTTTGCAGATGATGTTCTAATTACGTCAGCAGGAACTAACTCTTCTATGCAGTCCTTATTTGATAAAATGTTGGATTTTAAAAATATCTCTGGTTTGATATTTAATAAAGAAAAAACTAAAATATTACCAATATACACATGAACACATGTCCTCATTAATGATTTTAACAAATATATACCCAACTCAGCTCAGATAACTTACTTAGGTATAATATTAACTAAAGATATTAAATCCATTATACATAATAATTATAGTAACTGTCTTCATAATATACAAAATCTTTTCAATAGCTGGAACAATATGTTTTTTACCATGGAAGAGAGACTCACAATTATTAAAATGATAATATTCCCTAAGATATTATATTTAATACAATCAATAATACTTCCACCTACAAAAATAATTATTAAGAAATTTAATTCACTAATGTTAAATTTCTTATGGGCACCTAATAGACCTAGGATTGCATTAAAGAAACATACTAATAGCTGGTCTCAAGGGGGCATTTCATTTCCAGACTTTAATTTATATACTATCTCTTCTATTATAAAAGTTATTACTTTGTTAATAGATCAGTCATATGTTGCAAGATGGAAAGATTATTGGGAACTAATTAGCATTCATTTCATGAAAATCTCTTTAATACATAAAAATATTATTGTAAATAACCCCATGTTATGGTTACTAAAAGAATTTTGTACTTCATCTATTACACCAAAATATATAGCTAGTTACCCATTAAACATTATTATCAGTTATCGTAATTTTATATTTATGCATCCTAAGTATAAGGAATGGAATTTTATCCTATTCCCTATAATGTATACACAAGGTATTCTTTTGTCAACCACCTCTGAAAGAACTCTTTTAGTCACAGAGAATGATTTAAAGTATTGGTATCAGTTGCTGTCTGACAATAAAGTAAAAAATTTAGACTTCTTAAAGCAAGAATTTGTTTTGAGAGAAACATGTTGGTTAGAAATTCAGACTTTTAGACAACATCTTATTAATAAACTTGATTTAATGTCTTTAACAGTTAAAGAATCTGTTCCAATTCTGATTGATTACTTGATATTAAATTTACAACATAGGGTTTCTGATAAAGGTAAGCTCTCACACATACATAAAATTATTAGAGAAGAAACTCATTACAGTTCAGATACCTATTGGAATTATTTAATTTCCATCAATGGTGAAAAACCAAAACAACAAAACAACAATATATATTGGAATCTGCTTATAAAACTACTTCTTCCATTAATTGGAGACATTTTACTTGGAAATTTTTACATAGATCTTTCTATACACCTTTAATGATGAATAAAATAAATAATAAAGACAACTTATGTAAGAGATGTAATGTAGAAATAAATGCTGATTGGGCACATATGTTTTATGACTGTATAAAATTGAAGGAATATTGGAAGTTAATCAATGATTTTTTGCAGGCTCTTTTCACAGATAATTTCATTGTCTCTAAATCACTTATATTATTTAACACTCCTGTTCCTAAAAGTGTTAAAAAAGTTAAACTTCCCTTATTATGATCTATTCTAGCAGTGGCTAGAAAAATAATAACCAGAAATTGGATTTCAGATACTCCTCCTTCATTTAATGAATTTAAAAATGTTATGACTGAAGTGTGTTATATGGAATTGATGACAATAAAATCAAGAACTACTAGAAAAACGTCTTACTATATTATATGGGATACTTTACAAAACCTGTTAAAAAATCTTAGTTTCAATAGTAAGACATTACAGTTTAATCAATTGATTTGATTTGTAGTGGATGTCTCTGTAAATACTTTGGTTATTTTATTAAATGTTATAACTATTTACATTTTAATTGCTTGTATAAGATTGTTATGATATTTATTTTGTATGTTAAAAACAATAAACTTGTTTAAAAAAAAAAAAAGAAAGTACTGTGATGTGTAACATCTCCTGACTGAGTGTGTGTTATCCAGCAAGTAAAAGGACATGGCACCCTGTTCCATCCCTACAATAGGCAAATAACTGCTTACAGTGGTACTTTTGCTATATTCCCCACTGGATGCCTGCAACAACTGTAGAGTCTGCAAATGTAACCCACAAAGGGAATACCATGGATTATACACATGCCCTGTATGGACAGTCACCACTAACTCCACTGAATACCTGTATCATGCTGTCAATGTAGGTTCAAGCATGACCTGAGTTCCATAGCCAGGTCTCCCCAAATGAGGTTAGGAATGCTACATCAGAAGATAACAATCTGTACACTCAACATGCCTCAGAGACCTCAAGTACATTTCCACATGTCAAAGAACATGTGTGTGGGACATGTGCACAACCCAGACACTGTCCATGTTATGGAATGTAGCTCACATACATGGGAAGCAGTGCACATCACTGGCCACGCAAAATAGTAACCCAGATGAGTAGATGGTGAATACAGTACCCACTCGTGGGGACCACTCCAGGGACTACACCTCTGAGACACACTGGAGACCATTGTCATGTGGCCTGATGCCAAGGTATTCCCTTTGCCTGGCCTTGTACAGCTGTCAGGCCCATCCACCTACTACACACCTGTGATGCAATGAACCTATGCATCTCTGTACTGGCAAGTGTGTGTGTGTGTGTGTGTGTGTGTGTGTGTGTGTGTGTGTGTGTGTGTGTGTGTGTGTGTGTGGGGATTAATGAGTTTGAAGCCATTCACAATCACTACACCTCCCACTGGTCTACTTTAGCATGCCAGCTGATGTCATTCACCTTAACATAACCCTTTGGCCATATATCAACCATATAATCTCTGTGGCACTTGTGATAACTGCATAATACTGTAGTGTGGCAGACTACTTAGGTAGGGGTTCTAATCTTGATCCTGCCAACTGTGATGATGTGTGTTTCCCTGACAGAGTGTGTGTGTGTGTGTGTGTGTCTGTGTGTCTCCATTGACACCTGCTTTTGTGGACATTCACATGTACTACACTCTCCAACATGTAAGCTCCATGGCATGTGCAATAACTGCATAACACTGTAATAGCAATACATAGTCAGGTAGGAGTTTGAAACTCAGTACTGGTAAGTGTGTGTTTGTGCATATGTCATCAGTATTCTGTTGGGGTGAGTGTGTACTGACAGGGTCCACTGCAGTGTGGGTTTTGCTACATCATTATATTGAGGACCTATATGCCCCATTGTCCACATCACAAGGCCAACAGTTTTCAAACACTGTAGAGGTTGTGGTAGACAATCCTCAGCTATAAATGTGTACAGCCATGTGCAATTACTATGTGACAGTATGGATTAGTAAACAATATAGGCAACTGTTATAATACCCAGATACTGCTCTCCACCCATGGATCATACACAAACACACTTGGCTCTTGCTCTCTCACATCCTTCCTTTCTTACTTTGTCTCTGTCTCTCTCTGTCTCTCTCTCTCTCTCCCTCACTGGTGGATGTGGAAAAGTACATCTGCTTTGCATAGGCAGCAGCTTGTGTTTTGTAAGGAATGCTCATGATCAGCTGATGGCCTGTCAACGAATTGCAGTCCCCCACTCGCTAATTGCATGTGGAACAGCTGTGGTAACATTCCTATAGCCAATTGTATGGAAACACACTCCTATAACTAAGCACTTCATGTGGGTGTTGGCCCTTTTCCTTCACTGTGAGCAGGATTTCATGGGGATGTTTGACAAACAACATAACAGAGGGTAGTTAGAAATATCTCTTACAACATACACTATGGTGACAGGCCTACAAACAGGAGGGGGATGTTCCAGACATGGGAACAGAATGTAAGTATTGCTTTTCTACATTTGAAGTAATGTTGGTTTAACAGGGTTTGTGTGGGTATGGCTGTTCTACATGATTTAAAGTCTGGCATGACAGTGTTATGTGGTTGAGGAAACCCTCATCTGTAGGGCTATCTGCAGTCTGTCCAGAGTTTGGAGTCTTACATGCATTGTGTTACTCACACATTTCCTATCTTTAGATATTCAGTAGCATACTCTGATGATTGCAGTCAGTATATGGTGACATCTATGTGAGTTACTGACTTCATATCCCTCAGAAGAGATATGTCACAACAAACCCTGTTACACCAGGACATTTCTCAGATTAGCAATATGTCAAGTATTGGCGCTGTGTTTGTGCCTCTGTCCCCCAAGTCTGCCACCCTTTGTCCATATGTCATGCAGTAAGAGGTGCATATGTACAGTACATAATTATTTACTGACACCATACCTGATAAGCCAGTGAGATATCAGAGTGCTAGACATGTTATGTATAGTAGGCCTCATATTTGAGGACAAAACCTGGACACCCTGTTGTAGTGTGTACAGTAGTGAGGTCTGTGTACTTATGGTGATTGTTGACAGAGTGTGTATTGCGTATATGTTATTTGGCCTGTGTACAGACTGTGGTAGATGTCATTGTTCTTGGTCCTGTTCTATCTGATGTTGCATGCTGCTCGAGTTTATGGTACCCTATCAGCGTACATGGTTGTAGGGCCAGACTGACACATGTCCCATACCACAGTCAGGCATCAGACTACACTGTGTATTGGCCCAGTATCTGTAGGGTTACTGTGTGAATGGCTCATATGAGGGTGGAGTTCTTCACACAGTACATATACTGTAATATTACTTAGGCTTACCATAATGTGACTGTGACTGTGTTCAGACTGGTTGTGGGTATGCACTTTCACATTGGTGTCTGTTCCTCCATGCTGTGACATGCCTGTAGTGCCTGCTATATTTGCAAGTACATGTGTATTCCCCCATAGAAAACTTGGGTCGGTGTTGTGGCAGTCTGCCTATAGCTTGCACAGTGCTTTGTGACATGTCTAGCAGCTCAGTGTATTTACCTAGTGTGATGTTATGTCCAGATATTTGTCAGATGAACTGTTGCCTGGCCACCATAACTGTTTTGTATTTCTGAAAAAGCTGTGGGAATGTGCAAAGATGTATGCCACTAAGTAGTGTGAAGTATATGGGCTTGAGATCTTTGCTCCTCCGGTTAATATGTGTCAGGACAGACAGGGGTGTGTGGATGCATCAACTGTGTGAGCTTATCTATTCCAGTATTTTTGTGATATCCCCATTTACATGGCTGTAAACATCCACTTTGTCAGGCTTGGTCCACACATCTTGCACTAAGGAGTTCTGTGTATACCTCTGCACTGACCAGATTGTGTCGGACTGCCCACGTTTATTGGGCATATCTCTGCTGTATTCCACAGGATCATTACTGTGATTTGTGTGGTACTTCTCTATGATGATTTTATGATGTCTGTCAGTAACTGATGGTGTACATGTCAGTATCAGAAGTGACATCCCACACAACATGTCTGTTAACACAACTCCTGTTACTGTAGCAACATTCCACATTTATATCTGCAATACTTACATGACATCCCCTTGCACTAAGAGGTTGTGACTACTGGTGCTGAGGTATGACTCCAGTACAATGTTCTGGGCATATGTTTTATATATATATATATATATATATATATATATATATATATATATATATATATATATATATATATTGCTATGAATACCCTCAGGAGTAATTTCTCCCCTATTCCACCCAACAACTTAAAAATATCTGCTGTGACCTCATCTGAGCCTGCTACTTTCTCTGACTTCATTTTCCTTAGTGCTGTTCTTACTTCTTCTAGGGTGGGCTTTTCTTCTCCTCTCATCAGATGCTGTGTTTGAGGCAATGCAGCTTCTGTGGTGTTTTCTTCATTTAGTACTTGCTGGAAGTACTCCTTCCACCTGCCTTTGATGTCCTGTAGAATGGTGATCAGGTTGTTCCTGGCATCCCTTATGAAGGCTGTCTGACTATCTTCTTTATCATTTTGTCTTCACCTTACAAACTGATACAGTTTCATTGTGCTATGTACTGAGTAACTTTCCAGAAGCTGATAAATGTTTCTGATGCCTTGTTCATTTGCTATTGCATCTCTAAGTATCTTTGTTAGCCAACCAGTATTCCTCTCTAGCCTGTTCACAAAACCAAACCAACACCAAAACCAGTAATTTTTCTTTATTGCGATCTGGTACCTCGGCCTTTCGCCTTCAAAGAATCATAAATACAATGTGCTACCAACAGTATTTATACATAAAAATCATGTTGATTAGCACTAATTATTCTATTAACTTAATTCATTAATTCATCAACAAAGTCTTAAAGAAATCACACAGTATTTTTTTTATATAAATGTTTTTCTAAAATGCCTCAAGTCATATATTCAAGTGCACATGGTTATTGATATGAAATACAGAATAATAATAATAATATCAAACAATAATCAACAATCATAACCTAAACACAAAAATTAACAATAATACTAATAATAATACTGTCTCATAATACTGTCCATTATATTAATTTTAATTTTATTCATTAATTACTTAATTCTAAATTTAATCCATAAGGTTTTAATGTATTAAATTTCAAAATCATCCTAGTTTCTAGTTCAAGTAGTTTTTGAATAAAAATTCCCCCACTTTCAGAACAAAATGGTTTACCTAAAACACAAAATTTCAAACTATCAGGGTGACCATTGTGTTTTTCCAAAAAATGCTTGGCCACAGGACTAGTTTCATTTTGGTTTCTAATGTCTTTTAAATGTTCTAAGATATGAACACGAACCATTCTTTTGGTTTGCCCTATGTACCAAGTGTTGGTACAAGAGCAGCCCAGAATGTATACCACTCCTAGTGATTTATAATTGAAGCAATATCTTGCAGAGAATGTCACACCATTAATATTTGTCACATTACTGACTCTTACGCAAACACTGCAGTGGCCACATGAATATGTACCTACTGGAACATTCCCCCTTTCATCATCACCGCTTTTAAAGAAGTTATAATTTAATAACTCCTTCAAGTTTTTCCCTTTCTTATAAGAAAAAGTTATATGTTTGGGAAACAAATGACCTATGTTCTCATCCTCATGTATTAAATACCAGTATTTCCTCACAATTTTGCTTAGTTCTTTCGATAGAGGAGAATATTTTGTAACAAAAAATAGTTTAGCCTCATTAGCCTTAGCTTCATCATTATTTATTTCTCTCATCTTAAATACTAAAGAATTTTGTCTGTCCTGTCTACCTTCATATTTCCGATGTTCTGTGTGGTCCATAACACCTAATATTTTATTCTTACATATTAATAAATGGTCTTTATTATAACCCCTCTTAATTAATCTTGATTCAACATTATTTAACTCATTATATCTCTCATTTTCATCACTGGTATGGTCAAAAATTTTTTGGAATTCACCAAAAGGTAGTGACCATATCAAATGTTCAGGGTGCATGCTCTCTGCATGTAGAAACATGTTTACAGAAGTCTCTTTCCTGAAAGGTCTACACCCTATACTTTCATATTCATGAAATAATGTTATATCTAGAAAGTTAATCTTGTCCCTATTGTATTCACAAGAGAAGGTCAAACCATGATCATTATTATTTAATTCCTCAACAAATTCCAGAAATTCACTAATGTCACCACTACATATCAATAGAAGGTCATCAATAAATCGCTTATAAATCACTACATTTTTTTGGTAAAAAGAAGTTGAATAAATATACAACTTCTCAAAAAATCCCATATACATGATGGCATATGAGGGCGCAAAAGCAGCCCCCATAGCCGTTCCCTTTAATTGAAGAAAAAAATCATTGTTAAAACAAAAGCAATTATGAGAGAGACAAAATTCCAACATTTGCATCAAAAAGGTAGTTCTAGGTCCGTCTCCCAACATATCCTGAACAGCTTCAAGCCCCCATATTTTGTTAATATTGGTATATAATGACTTCACATCTATGGTTACTCAGTAATAACTATTGTTCCATTTAACATGAGAGAGTTTATTCAATAGATCCTGAGTATTTAAGATGTGAGCTGTAACTTTCGATAGGTGGCCTTTTAAATGGAAATCCAAGAAAATGTTAACATTACTAAGAAAAGAGCCTCTTCCTGACACTATTGGCCTGCCAGGCGGCTTTACTAAACTTTTGTGCACTTTTGGTAAGGCATAGAATGTTGGTGTCATAGGTTTTTTAATGAACAATTTCCCCACATCACTCTGGCTAAAAAAACCAAGACGTTCCCCTCTTTCCAATAAATTCAACAATTCAGTGTTAAATTCTGTAATGGGGTCCATATTCAAACACAAATACTCATCTTCATTTTTTAACAAATCATAAATCATTTCACAATAATCTGATTTGTTTAAAATAACCCAATTGCCACCTTTATCTGCACATTGAAAAATAAATTCTTTTTTTTATTTTATTTATTTATTTTTTTTTTATATGCTTCAAGGCCATCCATTCATCTTTGTTTAAATTATAATGTTTAGAACTTTTCTTAAGACTTTCCATTATTAATGTCATTTCTTTAAATATTATTTTGAAAAAAGTAGAAATTGCAGGTACTTTCTAGCCTGGTCTGTCTTTTCCATCTCCCACTTTTTCCTACACTCCTTTCTTTTGATGACTTTCTGAACTTCTGCATTCCTCCACCAGCTTTCCTTATGTACTTTATTTCCATAAATGGCTCGACTACATATCTGTTGTGCAGTCCTCACAAATTATATTTTGAGGTCCTGACAATCTTCTTCAATTCCACCAGTTTCCTCTTTTTCTTGAGGTGCTAGAGCCCCTGGGTAATTCCTTAAACTGTTGTGCTTTCTCTCCATTTAATTTCCAGGTCTTCAGCCTGGTCTCTGTTGATCTTAGAGCCTTCTCTGACCATTGCTTGCAGCTGGTTGTGGCAGCCAGTATTTTTTTGTTGTGGGCTTACTGTTACACAGGTGATGACTTTGCAATCACTGATTCTACCCTAGTGCCCTATCTGCACTATGGGGAAGTCTACCTGAGTTGCATTTTGGCCACTTTTGTAAGTGATCTTGTGACTGTCTCTCTTTCTGAACCATGTGTTGACTGCCATCAAGCCATTTGCCAGACAGAAGTCCAGAATGGCATCTCCTTCTTTATTCCTGTTGCTTCACCCCTGTCATCCCAGACAGTCCTCATATCTTGTTCTGTCTGTCCCAATATGTCCATTCAGGTCATCCATTATCAACACCATTTCCTGTTGTCCTGCTTTATCTAGTAAGTTTTGCAACTGCTGTCTGAATGTGCTGTTTTTCTCAAAACTGTGGGGCATAGGTTGACATTATGAATATTGTTCTATCATTATCAGTCTAATTGCCATGAGTCTGTCACTAAATCTGATGACATCCCTCACTGTCTTTTGAATCCTCCTCCTGAGTAGTAGATTCTGGATCCCAAGCAAGTGGATGTCCAGCCTCCTCCTTACTATTATTTCATCCACATCCAAGCCTAATCCTGGCTTTATGGCATTCACACACTGGCCAATAGGTGCACCTACATACCTCTTACTATTGGCATGGGTCCCTTGGAATAAGCGGGAGTAAGCCAGGTCCTCAACCCACTTATCACCAGCAAATACCCATTTTGGTGACATTAATAAACTGAACCAGATCACCTAGAGCCATATTTTTACACTGTTGAGTGGCTAGCCCCGCCATAGCATGCAGTCTGTGATCCATGTTCTCCTATCTTGAGGATAATGTGCACCACAGATGAGGCCCAAAGTGTTTGGTCTATATATGCCTTCTTCCTATAGGGCACCATCTAGAGTCTGTGCTGCTTCCCACAGCTTTATTCTTAGGTGAGTGTGAGGTGGAAACACTCAGCATGTTTTACAGAGGTGGTAGGAACCCCACAGAGACATATGGAGAACATGCAAACTCCAAACAGTATTGGTCAGAGGTCAGGATCTTACCTTTTACCTTGTGCATGGAAGGTGAAGACCTTAACCCCTATGCCAACTAGTCTCCTGTCTTTCTCGCTAACCCTGCATTATATAATCATCTGGTGCTTGTTGCTTTATTTCCTTCCATCTATGTTACTATTTCATACAGTGACATCTTTGTCTGTGGTGTAGTAGAAGTCCCTGCTTCATTGTCCTGATCTGCCTTAGCTTGCTGGGTCTCCATCTCTCCCCAGACCTGGTTCTCAGTGGGGTGACATAAGTCATCCAGTGGTAGATGATGAGGAAGGTTCTATAGTGGCCTCCTGTGATGTCTCACAAGGTTATAGGGTGTTGTCACACCCTCTGGAGACACTATCAGTAGTTTCCAGTACATTACCTAGCAGGAGTTGAAAGAGATGATAAGATTGCATTAGTGGAACATCAGCTTGATCCTGCATTGTCCACCTGGAAAAGGTCACTATGCAGCTAGCAGAGATAAACCACTGTCCGACACTGATCAAAGTGCAAACTGTGGCAGGAATAAGAGGAGAAGGCAATTAAACAGTAATGAATGGGATCAACCTCTAATTGGATGTTGCACCAGGCCACATAAAATACAGCCAGAACACCACCATATCCACCATTTTTGCATTACCCTTCTCTGTTTTACTTCCCTCAGTTATTTGTAGTTCATTTCTCCTGATCCCCAAATCTCTTCCCTCTGTCCATCTGTACCTTTCCATTGTGTTCCTCCCCATTTGTGTCAGAATGTCGCTTGGTCTTTGTTTTATGTGTGTTTTTCTGCCCCTATTACAAGTCCTATATCCTCTTTTTTTCCTCTTCCTTCCCCCTTACATGCTACTCCCCCCTATTATTCTTAAAAATAAAAAGATCACCTCTTTGGAATGAAAAAATATTAGACAAAATCCCTGAATCTGCATCACATAGTTGATTTTATTCGATAAATGTCAAGTCTGTGAGTTGCGGAGTGTGGTGTTTTTTAATTAGTTAATTTACTTTATACACCGTGCCATTTTTTGTTGGAGCAGTTTTTTTCAGATGCAAAACATGACCAGGACATGCATGGTACAACATAGTCTGTGTTCTTAAATACCACTGTCTTTCTAGTTGCCTGCCCCTTATGTTAATTTCACCATATAACTCATTTCCTCTCTGTTTTTACTGGCTTGTGTGAGTAAGCTCAAAAGTATCATTTTGTGAAATCACTCCCCTTCAGCTATTTAAATTTATTGGCCATCCTACTGTATTCCATAGTACCAGAATAAAAAAGTGACTACCCCCTTTCAGTCTATCTTGCTGTTTTAAAAATAGTGACTCTCTACTAAAACTTAACTTTTTAGAGAGGTAAAACTTAAGTTACCTACTTTCACATTTAACTCCTCTAGTGCACACTGCAGTGTTTAGGATTAATAATTTTTTATCTTACCTTTAAGTATCTATTGCAAGACCAGCAGTTATTGGAGAGTCCACATTCTGCGTCTCAGTAGTCATCTTGGGATTAGTGCTTCTGTTTTCTCCTGGTGAGAGAAGGAGTGCAGTTACATTATTTCCTGGAGACTGCTGATCACCAGAAAGCCTAATAACTGCTTTATAGGTGACAGCTTGGAATATGTGCTTATATTCTGATCCTGGTGAGAGTAGTAGAAGAGAGCATTGATTACTGACTCTTTCTGGTTGGAGAATGAGTGTCTGTGCTTAATGTACCTGATTGGTCTGGTTGCTATTCGAGGCATCTACCAGAAAAAGGCTACAAGCCTGCAGACCCTTGCAACATCTGGAACAAGACTGTGGATCAACAAACAGGCCAAGGCCTGCTTTTCTTCTTGGGATTGGTGCTAACATTTTGCTTCTGGTGAGAGAAGAAGCAAAGGAGTAATGTATCCCAACAGAGTAGTAGCCAGGCAGTAGCCATTCATGTGACTACCCTCTTTTCATCATTCTTGACAAGCTAATTCTTTATTTTCAATAAGTACCGCTTGATTTCTTCCTAACTTTAGAATATCTGCCTAAATACTTCATCCTTAAATTTTCAGGGTCTACATATTAGTTTCCCCTCAAGTGTTTGGCAGTGCTCTGTACAGACTCAGACACTTGAGTGAAATTTTTCCTGTAAAAGGCTTCAGTACTTAATATATTGAGCTCATATCCAGGCATGTCTAAAGGTCAGCTCCCTGTGCTTTCTCCTGTCAACCTGGTGAACTTGGGCATCCTGAGGCAATGTAGCAACTGCCTCATGTACACAGACAACCCTCTCCTCTTACCTCCCAACAGTATGACTTGTGAGAGATGCACATATATTACAAAACAACTTAAACGGCTCGAACTTTTAATGCCAGAAAGGACAACGACGTAAATGTATTTAGCTCTTTCTTCCACTTTATTCACACCATGGACTTCTTCAGAAAAAAGGGAACTCTCCCATGTTCTCGTTTTTATACATTACAGGATAGGATGTCATATTAGTCACACAATTTTTATCTGTCACAATAATCAATGTTTAACACTGAAATTTAAAATTCTTTCAGTAATCTTTATATCTTAATGACACTAAAATATGAAAATTAGTAAAAATAATGTTCATAGTTATAATATTATGGAAAAATGATGTTATTTATAGAAAAATTATGCACATAAAAAATAGAATACTTAAACAGTTATAAATACACGTGGATGTGCACAATCAGTCATACACCAACTTGCACCCCACACACACACACACACACACACACACACACACACACACACACACTTATACACACACGCACACACACACACACACGCACGCACATGCACACCTACATACACAAATGTAAACTCTTAATATACAATAATAATAATATTATCATATATTACCAGACTAATAAAATATGTATATACCAATATTCACTTTAAAATATCATTTTCTCAAATGTCATCTAACCATTAATTTGACATCAAACAATCTTCATTAAATGTCAGTGTAAGTTACCTTTCACATAAATGCATTCTACTTAAAAATATCTAATATTTTGTATAATACGATTATATAATTGATGAAAACCTTACTATCTATTTAATAGAAAACATTTGATATTAATTGAATCATTTAATCCAGGTGAAGTGTCGGCGCCTAATACCAACTGCCATAGTGTCTCTTTCTGTTCTAATTTGTTATTTATATCACCCTTCAACACTCCTTTTTCAAGTCTATCCAAAACAAAAAATTCAAACTTTTTAAAGTCTGTACACACCAAAGCATGTCTTGCTAATGAATTGTTTGTGTCTTTGTTTTTTATTGCTAAAGTATGCTCATATATACGTCTTTTCAGACATCTTATTGTTTTACCAACATAATAATTTTCACAAGTGACACATGTAGCTAGATATACCACATGGTCACTGTTGCAGTTGTAATATTCTCTAGCCCAAAAAGTTCTATTCAGATGTTTCAAAGTCACAAAAGAGGTATTCGTAATATATCTACACTGTTTGCAGTCTTTACATGAGAAAGTTCCCTTTTTGTTACTTACTATCCTAGTCTGAGTCTCTCTGTTGTAACTTTTATACTCTAGCATCTTCTTCATGTTCACCATGTTTTTATAGGTGAATGTTGCTTTTGTACCTAAAACTGTCATAAGCTCCCTATTCCCCAAAATGATCGTCCAGTTTGTCTCTATAACGCTCCTAATATGCAACATCTCATTACACATAGGTAGCGGAAACATTGTATTCCATTCCTTTTGGTCTAAGTCATTTGCATTATCTATGTTATTGACTGCCAAAAATTCATTCCTCTTAAATGACAGGATAGGTTTAGTTACTCCTAGTCTTAAGTTATCTACTTTTTTCTCTAATTTCTTCAAAAATTTCAACGAATATCCTCTCTCCAGGAATAACTTCCTTAATAGGAGCAACTCTGTATGATATATATCATTGTGTGAAGTTAATCTACTTAATCTTATCATTTGCCCTTTTATGACATTTCGCTTCATATGCTGTGGATGTAAACTTTCTTTATGTAAGTACTGATTTGTAAAGCATGGTTTCCTATATATTTTACTTTGTAAGGTGTGATTTTCACCATCAAAATATAGTGTCACATCTAAAAAATCTATTTCCTTCCCATACCCGCTAATTTTAAATGTCAGGGAACTAGTTGTTTTATTCAAATCATTTACCATGCTTTCAAATTCCATTTTATCTCCACCCCATATGAAAAACAAGTCATCTATATATCTTACATAAAGTAAGACTTTGTCAAAACTATTATGACATTTTAGATGTTCATTTTCCCAGTTTGACATATGTATGGGAAAATGAACATCTAAAATGTCATAATAGTTTTGACAAAGTCTTACTTTATGTAAGATATATAGATGACTTGTTTTTCGTATGGGGTGGAGATAAAATGGAATTTGAAAGCATGGTAAATGATTTGAATAAAACAACTAGTTCCCTGACATTTAAAATTAGTGGGTATGGGAAGGAAATAGATTTTTTAGATGTGACACTATATTTTGATGGTGAAAATCACACCTTACAAAGTAAAATATATAGGAAACCATGCTTTACAAATCAGTACTTACATAAAGAAAGTTTACATCCACAGCATATGAAGCGAAATGTCATAAAAGGGCAAATGATAAGATTAAGTAGATTAACTTCACACAATGATATATATCATACAGAGTTGCTCCTATTAAGGAAGTTATTCCTGGAGAGAGGATATTTGTTGAAATTTTTGAAGAAATTAGAGAAAGAAGTAGATAACTTAAGACTAGGAGTAGCTAAACCTATCCTGTCATTTAAGAGGAATGAATTTTTGGCAGTCAATAACATAGATAATGCAAATGACTTAGACCAAAAGGAATGGAATACAATGTTTCCGCTACCTATGTGTAATGAGATGTTGCATATTAGGAGCGTTATAGAGACAAACTGGACGATCATTTTGGGGAATAGGGAGCTTATGACAGTTTTAGGTACAAAACCAACATTCACCTATAAAAACATGGTGAACATGAAGAAGACTGCAAACAGTGTAGATATAGTACGAATACCTCTTTTGTGACTTTGAAACATCTGAATAGAACTTTTTGGGCTAGAGAATATTACAACTGCAACAGTGACCATGTGGTATATCTAGCTACATGTGTCACTTGTGAAAATTATTATGTTGGTAAAACAATAAGATGTCTGAAAAGACGTATATATGAGCATACTTTAGCAATAAAAAACAAAGACACAAACAATTCATTAGCAAGACATGCTTTGGTGTGTACAGACTTTAAAAAGTTTGAATTTTTTGTTTTGGATAGACTTGAAAAAGGAGTGTTGAAGGGTGATATAAATAACAAATTAGAACAGAAAGAGACACTATGGCAGTTGGTATTAGGCGCCGACACTTCACCTGGATTAAATGATTCAATTAATATCAAATGTTTTCTATTAAATAGATAGTAAGGTTTTCATCAATTATATAATCGTATTATACAAAATATTAGATATTTTTAAGTAGAATGCATTTATGTGAAAGGTAACTTACACTGACATTTAATGAAGATTGTTTGATGTCAAATTAATGGTTAGATGACATTTGAGAAAATTATATTTTAAAGTGCATATTGGTATATACATATTTTATTAGTCTGGTAATATATGATAATATTATTATTATTGTATATTAAGAGTTTACATTTGTGTATGTAGGTGTGCATGTGCGTGCGTGTGTGTGTGTGTGTGTGTGTGTGTGTGTGTGTGTGTGTGTGTGTTCGTGTGTGGGTGTGTGTGCGTGTGGGGTGCAAGTTGGTGTATGACTGATTGTGCACATCCACGTGTATTTATAACTGTTTAAGTATTCTATTTTTTATGTGCATAATTTTTCTATAAATAACATCATTTTTCCATAATATTATAATTATGAACATTATTTTTACTAATTTTCATATTTTAGTGTCATTAAGATATAAAGATTACTGAAAGAATTTTAAATTTCAGTGTTAAACATTGATTATTGTGACAGATAAAAATTGTGTGACTAATATGACATCATATCCTGTAATGTATAAAAACGGGAACATGGGAGAGTTCCCTTTTTTCTGAAGAAGTCCATGGTGTGAATAAAGTGGAAGAAAGCGCTAAATACATTTACTTCGTTGTCCTTTCTGGCATTAAAAGTTCGAGCCATTTAAGTTGTTTTGTAGTTACTCGTTTTCTGGCTAGTCCGAATCTGCTATCTTCAGATGCACATATATAGCCAAACTGGAAGCCAAGCACTCTCCAGCCAAGACTGGATTAGCCAGTCAAAAGGAGAAGGTTAACACCTGCACCACACACCACACTCAGCACATACCCTCAGAACTTACACCACCACAACCCTCAAATAATAACACAAAACACACACCTACTTTTGCGGAGGCTCTCAATAAAAATCTGCCCAAACAACAGAGACCTCTGAGGCAGAAATGCAAACAACCACCACATCCCAGCACAAACAATGACACACATAGCTCACATAAACAGTCTGCCACTCAACCAAAGCCCATAAGGCAAAACAACTTACCCAATACACTAGTCTTGGGTGTCTCAATAGTAAGGCACACTGATGTCCCACTCACTAGGTTGAATAAGGAGAAAGTTATGGTCAGCTGCCTGTTGGGTACCAGAATCCGCCACATAACGCACGCACTTAGGTCATACCTCCCTGGACTACATGAAAAGAGACATAGAGGTGCTCTCGCATCTTGTAGCCCAGGCAGGTATGACCCTATCTCTGAGTCACATTGCGCCGTTACCCAGAATGATACCACAGTACAAGCAGAAAATGATTGACTTCAACAATTGGCTAAGTTTCTGGTGTCATTCTAAGGGGATCCAGTATCTGTATGCCTGGGACGACATGATTGGCAGACCTCAATGCTTCACCAGAGATGGCCTGCACCTGTCACCCCAGGGATTCCAGATACTGGCCAAGGGTCTTGCCACTGCTATAGTGCCTTTTTAGGCAATGTCCTGAAGACAAAATTATCACCATAACAGCTACAAGCAAACGAAATCTGAGGGTTATGCTACTCAGTGCTAGAAGTCTAAATCTCAAAATACACTCACTCGAAGCACTCCTTAAAATGGAGAACATTGACATCTATGCAGTGACTGAGACCTAGTTCAAGGCTCCGGAGAGCATCCCAGCACTATTAAGCTATAATTCATACCACACCTTTCGGCCCCTAAACCTGGACCAAAGCACTAAAGGTGGTGGTGTCTCCGTATTCATAAAGGATATGCACACCTTCAGACTAATACCCCAATATAATGGATCAGGGATACTTCAGGTACAACTAACACTGGGTAAAACTGCAATTCAAGTTGTAGCCTACTATAGATCCCCCACCATGTCCCAAGACTCCCACTCCACATTCCTAAACACATTGGAAAATATTAAGGTACAACCCAATACCCTTATACTGGGAGACTTTAACTACCCCTCCATTAACTGGGAAAATTACTCATGTACCAACACACTTACTCAACAGTTTCTGGAATTAATTAATCCAAATGCCCTGGACCAACTCATTCTTACCCCCACCAGGGGTAGAAACATCCTTGACCTGGTCATTACTAACATGGGCGACTGTTGCTCTACACCAGTAATCAACTCCTCCCTGGTCAGATCTGACCACAAGCTAATCACCATGGATATCCACATCCCACCCTCACCCCACTTAAAGGAAACCACTGTAGAAAACTTCTCCAAAGCCAATTTTGGGCTTCTAAAACCAGAGATGGCTAACTTCACGACACCCGTGCAAATGGAAAATAGGTGCATGACTGCTAAATCATACACCAATGCACTGTATGAGCACATACACAAGTGTGTGGAATGGGCCATACCAAAGAAAACCAAGACACTCTCCAGAAAAAGGAAGCTAATCTGGTGGTCCCCCACCATAAACAAACTCTACAACACCACCATAAACAAACTCTACAACAGAAGGAAAAACTGTTGCAGAAAAGGGTGAATTCCCAAGCCTGGAAACTCTCCCTTGTTAGCCTCAGCAAAAAACTGAGATTGATCATCAAATCCTCTAAAGCTAGCTACGAAAACAAAATTGCTGCAGATTCTAAAGACTGCCACAAGGCATTCTAGAGCTATGTCAAGAATCTACATGGCAATACTCAGATCTGCTCCAAGTTACAGCAGAATAGCAATACATATACAGAACCAACTGATATTGCCAACATATTGGCTGAAAGGTTCAGTGTGAACTTTACCCCCTTTCAACCCCTAAAGGGCCTATCACAATACCTAAGGAATGCCAAGTCCCTATTATGACAGCTACACAGGTAAAAACCACACTGTCCAAAGCCAAGATTACAGCTTCCATGGGACGTGATAATATCCCTGGCTATGTTCTACATGAATTACAAAGTAAACTGGCACTACACCTGAGTATCCTGTTCAATCACAGCCTTATTTCAGGCTTTGTTCCTACCAAATGGAGCACTGCTATGGTCATCCCACTCCACAAAGGGGGAGCGAATACAGACACTGGGAACTACTGCCCCATTAGTCTGATGAGTCTGATATGTAAGGCTATGGAGCGCATCATCATGGACCATATAAATAAGGACATAGGGAATATCCAAACTCTGGACCCCATGCAGTTTGGGTCTGTGAAGGGTAGATAATGCCTGCTCAACCTGATAGACTTCTTCGAGTCTGTCACCAGAGCTGTGGATGAGGGCAAGGTAGTTCACAAAGCCTACCTAGATCTTGCCAAGGCCTTCGATACCACCTCTCACTCAAGAATCATAGATAGACTCACTAAACTAGGCATAAACCCCTATGTCATAAGATGGGTTTCCACCGGGCTCACTGAAAGAACCCACACTGTGAAAGTAGCGGACTCCAAATCTGATTACCAACCAGTTGCAAGTGGTGTCCCACAGGGACCGATCCTACATCCTCTCCTGTTTGGCATCTACTTCTCTGAAGTTCAAGCCAACACAAGGGACTCTGGCTGACCAGGTTCACAGATGATTGCAAACTGGGAGCCATTATTGATTCTCTAACTGATGTAGGCATTCTACAAAAAGGCCTCACTGACACCAGTGACTGATGCCAGAACCATGGCCTTAAGCTCAATGCCAAAAAGTGAATTGTCATTCCCTTTGAGAAAAATCCGGTGGCCATGAACTACCACATAGGTGGTAGCCAACTAAACACAGAAGGTGTGATAAGAGACCTGGGCACAAAGGTTGTCAGCAACCTCTCCTTTGATAACCACATTGCCACTGTAGTCAGAAAGTCCTTCTTATGTGGCACATATCATTACAAAAGGTTACTCATCCAGGAAGAAAGAGGTCATAATCCCTCTCTACTCTTCCCTCATTAGACTTATTATAGAATGCAACACCCCATTTGGAATGTACCTCATTAGACACCTACAACAACTGAAAAGGCCACAAAAATGCCCACTAAGAGGATCTTAGGCCTTAGACACATGCCCTATATGGACAGACTTAAAAAACTCTAGCTATACTATGTCTCTTATAGCCTACTTAGAGGCAATCTCTGCTTGACCTACAAAGCCATGTCTGACTCAGAGCTGCTATATATGCTACACCTAAAGAAATCCCAATCCCTCCATGCCACATGCTTCAGGGACCTAAATCTCATTACCAGAATAAACAGAGCATGCTAGAGGGGCAGGTTCCTAACTCAGAGACTTCCCATACTCTGGAACAAACTTCCCATTCACATCAAGCAGAGCACTTCACTAGCCCTCTTTAAGAGAAATCTTGATGAGTGGATGGGCAATAGGAAGTTCACACTGGGGATCACATCAGTGGCCTTGCTTGACAAGGGTACTGGGAACTAACTTTGGGTGGCATGATGCCAGAGAATCTTCTTGGGCTAGGCTTATACAGGCTCCAGGGCTATTAGCCTAGTACACACCTATGAACCTATTAATATTGCATGAGTTATTGTTAATTTGTGTAGCTGTGAACCAGACCCTGCCTATTAGCCAGTACCATAACATACCAGACCACTTCCACCTTTCATGGTCATCCCCTACACCTGGCTCCTCCTCTTGGTCCTCAGTAGGTACCTCATCCACTGCTGACAGCAGCAGATCCTGTTCCATATCAATACATTGCTGTATATGATTGTGTATCATCATATGCTAACCGCAACAGATCCTGTTCCACATGAATATGCTGCTGTATATGACTGTGCATCATCATGCACTGACATCAGCAGATACTGTTCCACATCAATACCCTACTGTATATGATTGTGTGTCATCATGCACTGACAGCAGCAGATCCTGTTCCACATCAATACCCTGTGTATATGACTGTGTGTCATCATGCACTGACAGCAGCAAATCCTGTTCCACATCAATACGCTGCTGAATATGATTGTGTATCATCATGCACTGACAGCAGCAGATCCTGTTCCATATCAATACGCTGCTGTATATGATTGTGTATCATCATGCGCTGACAGCAGCAGATCCTGTTCCATATCAGTACCCTGCTGTATATGATTGTGTATCATCATATGCTGACAGCAGCAGATCCTGTTCCACATCAACATCCTGCTGTATATGATTGTTATCATCATGCCTTGATAGCAGCAGATCCTGTTCCACATCAATACCCTGCTGTATATGATTGTGTATCATGCGCTGAGAGCAGCAGATGCTGTTCCACATCAATACGCTACTATATATGATTGTGTATCATCATGCGCTGACAGCAGAAGATTCTGTTCCACATCAATACCCTGCTGTATATGATAGTGTATCATCATGCGCTGACAGCAGCAGATCCAGTTCCACATCAATACCCTGCTGTATATGATTGTGTATCATCATGCGCTGACAGCAGCAGATCCTGTCTTACATCAATACGCTGCTGTATATGATTGTGTATCATCATGCGCTGACAGCAGCAGATCCTGTTCCACATCAATATCCTGCACTATATAATTGTGTATCATCATGCCCTGATAGCAGCAGATCCTGTTCCACATCAATACGCTGCTGTATATGATTGTGTGTCATGCACTGACAGCAGCAGATCCTGTTCCACATTAATACGCTGCTGTATATGATTGTGTATCATCATGTGCTGACAGCAGCAGATCCTGTTCCACATCAATTCCCTGCTGTATATGACTGTGTATCATCATGCGCTGACAGCAACAGATCCTGTTCCACATCAATACGCTGCTGTATATGATTGTGTATCATCATGCGCTGACAGTAGCAGATCCGATTCCACATCAATACCCTGCTCTATACGATTGTGTATCATCATGCGCTGACAGCAGCAGATCCTGTTCCGCATCAATACCATGCTGTATATGATTGTGTATCATCATGCGCTGACAGCAGCAGATTCTGTTCCACATCAATACCAGGCTGTATATGATTGTGCATCATCATGCGCTGACAGTAACAGATCCTGTTCCATATCAATACATTGCTGTATATGATTGTGTATCATCATGCGCTGATAGCAGCAGGTTCTGTTCCACATCAATACGCTGCTGTGTATGATTGTGTATCATCATGTGCTGACAGCAGCAGATCCTGTTCCATATCAATACATTGCTGTATATGATTGTGTATCATCATGCGCTGATAGCAGCAGGTTCTGTTCCACATCAATACGCTGCTGTGTATGATTGTGTATCATCATGTGCTGACAGCAGCAGATGCTGTTCCACATCAATACGCTGCTGTATATGATTGTGTATCATCATGCGCTGACAGCAGAAGATTCTGTTCCACATCAGTACCCAGCTGTATATGATAGTGTATCATCATGCACTGACAGCAGCAGATCCAGTTCCACATCAATACCCTGCTGTATATGATTGTGTATCATCATGCACTGACAGCAGCAGAACCTATTCCACATCAATACCAGGCTGTATATGATTGTGCATCATCACGCGCTGACAGTAGCAGATCCTGTTCCACATCAATACCCTACTCTGTACGATTGTGTATCATCATGCGCTGGCAGCAGCAGATCCTGTTCCGCATCAATACCATGCTGTATATGATTGTGTATCATCATGCGCTGACAGCAGCGGATTCTGTTCCACATCACTACGCTGCTGTATATGATTGTGTATCATCATGCGCCGACAGCAGCAGGTTCTGTTCCACATTAATATGCTGCTGTTTATGATTGTGTATCATCATGTGCTGACAGCAGCAGATCCTGTTCCACATCAAGTTGCTGCTGTATATGATTGTGTATCATCATGCGCTGACAGCAGCCAATCCTGTTCCACATCAATACCCTGCTGTATATGATTGTGTATCATCATGCGCTGACAACAGCAAATCCTGTCCCACATCAATACACTGCTGTATATGAATGCGTGTCATCATGTGCTGAAAGCAGCATATCCTGTTCCACATCAATACGCTGCTGTATATGATTGTGTATCATCATGCGCTGACAGCAGCAGATCCTGTTCCACATCAATAGCCTGCCGTATATGATTGTGTATCATCATGCCCTGATAGCAGTAGATACTGTTCCACATCGATACCCTACTGTATATGATTGTGTATCATCATGCGCTGACAGCAGCAGATCCTGTTCCACATCAATACCCTGCTGAATATGATTGTGTATCATCATGCACTGACATCAGCAGATCCTGTTCCACATCAATACCCTGCTGTATATGATTGTGTATATTCATGCTGTTTAGTACTGCAAACACATTGCTGCCTGTTTCTGGATTATACTGTAGGCACCAATGAAGATATCCAGCCAGTGGGAGTAGGCCTTCATCCATTCAAATACATTTCGAATGATGTTTCTGGTCTGTGATAGGACCATCTTATATCCATTCTCTGTTATGATCTAAGGGTTCCTTACATTTTCCATTAGCTATTGATCTAGGGCATATCTGGCATTATCCATATGATGATTTTGTGGAAATCACCTGTACAAATCAATGATATAGTTTGAATGTGTGACAGACATAGGAACTGTGTGCACTGCTTGGATGTTGCAGTGACACATTTTATGTGTCTTACTGTCTTTCTGGAATTTCAGGGACTGGAATCTCCTACAGTTGATATACCATTTTTCCCTGTCCCCAAGTGTGACTTTGAGGGCACTCTGGGTGCAGTTCATGGCTTTTAGCACCTCTGAGAAATACATATTATAAAATGCCTGCATGGTATTGTCTCTCTTTTGTGGTATGTGGGACCCATATATGCTCCTCCACACACTATAGCATGACATCAAGAATCTGGTGTAGAATCTATCAGGCAAACACCTGGGATACACCTGCCATATCCCTTATTGGTCACTAGATGGTTCCTGTAGCCTGCATTCTCATACTTAAACATAACTAGTCCCCACAAGAATAGATATTCCATGCATCCTGCTGAGCATGCATGTGACAGTGACACATTTGCACCAATTCTTGCCTTGTGTCTTTGTCTACATAGTCACAGTCCACAGTTTCTGTATAATGGAGGGGGTAAATATTAGCTGAGGTTGGATCACTCTGAGAAGCAGGGAGTAATGATATACACCACCATGGCTAGTGGCTGCAAGGATGGTCATGTACATTTTTATTTGTTTTAAGTCTTGTGTGGCCACTAGCCTGATTTCTTGATCTGTGTCTCTGAACACCATGGTATTTTGGTGAACAGGTACTTTGGCAGTTACTCTACCTAGTGCTATTTTTATGTTTTTATTTTCTAAATCATTCTGCCATATTGTTTGCATCAATTTGATTTGTTATCATGCTTATTATAATGGTTTTGCTCATTTTCCATCTCATTATATTCTCATTTGCATAGCATGCTGGCCTTGATATTTCACAACCTGTGTCTGAGTAGCTCCCTCCTGTGCACCGACACTTGTCTTGCTATTTTCCCTTCTGTATTGCATTGTTTCCAAATTCCCCTCCACTTTTCTAGAATAAAACACACTGTTTTGTATAAATCAGAGAGGAAATAGCTAAGAAAAACATAATGATAGTCAGAGGAAGATGTGGAAGAAAATTGATACACACATATGATATACCAGACACCTGAGGTGTCATATGAAGGATAAGACACCTGAGGTGTCAAATGAATGATGACTGTCTAATGGAGAGCATAAGATATTGGAAGTGGAAGGAAAATGTAGTGCTTTTTGAATTCTCAAACCTGCTTGAAGCATAGAGGGGCATACAAGGCTCTTGGTCAGAAACAACAAATGATTTTACTTAATATATGGACCTGGAGGAATTTAGCCAACTTGTACACATTGTCATCAGGAGCAATAGTAGGTTTCACAAAGTCGTTTGGAGTCTGTAAGAGGGAAAACACAATGGCTGCCCTAGCAAATCACAACCATAAGCCACACTGTTTACTGTAGGGACTGAGCAAAGACACTAGTTCTATAGATGAGTGAACAAGGAGGATTTATGAAGGAGGGCAAAACTGAAATAAATTGAAGTATTAGTATCTTAACAAGCAGCACAAACCCCTCCCCGCTGCTATATCAAAAGACTTATGGCTTCTCGTCCTGCACCAGGTAGCTGTATTCATTTTCTGATGCTGACATTGCAGTGCAGCATAAAGGGTGATGCACTCCTGAGTGTGCCATCCTTCAGATGAGACATTAAACTGAGACCCCATCTTCATGAGTTGGTGATAATTCAGGTGGATGTAAATGATCCCCATAGAAATTATAGAAAAATGAATAGAAGAGGTTCCATGGCTATATTTCCTCTAGTTAGTATAAAGACCACCTGGAGTCCCTCCTGAAAAGAGGCCATTGGCCTAGTATGACTACCTAGTCAACAAAGTCTAAATAAATAAAACTGAGGAATTTACAGTAACAAATAGGATAAATAAGCTTTGGTAAGGAGACTTGACATAAGAAAAACTGTAAAAAAAAAAGCATAGACAGAAGAAGTAAAATAAAGAAAAGGAAGAAACCCATGTGGTTCCAAATATGAGAAAAATAGACGTCATATATAGGTCAGGGATGCTAGGGTCTGAGTCTGAAGAGAGGAGTTGGTTCGGTAAGACAAGAAGGTAAAAAAAAACTTTTTGTTGCACACAGAAGAGACAGATAAAAACCTGAAAAAAGCCTTATTCTTTATGAGAAAATAGGATTTATATGAGAGTGTGAAGGACAGTTCACAGTGAGAGAAACAAAAAAATTATTTCGGCTTTTCCCGGTTAGGGGTCGCCACAGCAGAACTCCTGTCCGCTAATGATTGGCGGTGGATTTTTACATTGCCAAGTTGCCAGCCTGACACCCAACCTTCAAAGAAGGCACGCCCATTCACGCATGCACCTACCTGCATGACTTTAACATCACTTGACCACGGGGAGGACATGCAGACTCCATACAGAAGGCGCTTGAGCCAAGAATCGAATGGGAAAACCTCTTGCTGTGAGGCGACAATGCTAACTGCTGCACCACTGCAGCTTCCCACAGTGAGAGAAACAGAAAGTTGATTATAGGACAGCTAGAGCTTACCAGGTTCAGGGAGGAGAAGGCCCTGGGACCTGAAGGGTAATAATCATAAATTACTCCATATTGGACCTCTGTTGAATAAATCACTGATCATTAGGGAAATGTTAGATCTGGGAAATACTTCTTTTGTGTTTCCCTCAACTGATGCAGAAGAAGAGGCAAACATGACAGAAGATGGTGACACAGCCAGAGGACAAATGGTGGCAAAACATAAATCAATATGATGTTGTTGCCTAGAAGTGCTACCAGACCTGTTTACTTAATTTTAATGACTGAATTACATCAGGCCTGGATCTGGGTGTCCACAGTGATGTGTGCTACTGTGACATCAGTGCTGGGATATATACTGTTCAGCATACAGGATATGTCTGAGATATCAAAAGGCAGAGGGTACAAGATCACACTAGGGTATTTTTGATATAATGGTTAAGGTTTTTGCCTTGCAGGCACAAGGTACAGGGTTTGATTCTGACTTCAGGTTATTCACTAAGCTTAAAATGGCCCATCAGGACTATTTGTCTAGTATTCACCTATGAACTAGATACTGATATATCACCCTCTGTACAGACAGTAAAAGGTAAGAGCCATGGCAGTAAATAGAGATAGCATTAAAAAAAAAAAGTCCACGCTAAACATCTTTATTAGGCAGAAGGGTGACAGCTAAGATTTAATGCTGATAATAATGAAGGCTGACATCCAGGAGATAGAAATTGGGAGATGAAAAAGAGTTAGCTCAAAATGACAAGGAAAGGTTCTGGACCATGAGGTATAAAATGAAAAGACTGTGGTTAAACCCAACAGGATGTCCAGCTGCATCTTGAAGGAAAAGGACTACTGCTCAACGAGCAAATGTCATGCAATATTTATGGTACTTCATTTAGTTCTTGAAACCACAGAGAGACACAGTTTTGGTAAGGGTACAAAAGAAAACAAGTACAAGATAAGGTATGGGGGACTTCATTATAATGGCTGGACAGACAGCATGGGGCACTTCTCTTTAAATACCAGGAGAGACAGGGAGACATCACCAGGGGCCACAAATTCAGGAATTAGGATTGTGAAAGTAAAGATCTCAGGGAGAATTATGAGAAAGGGTGATGGTACAATTTACAAACAGAATGCAAACTACAGTGCTGATGTAAGGATATATAATTACACAGGAAAGGTGGTTACTGTTTAGAATGGATTAAACAGGTGAGCACAATGGTAGTCAAGACTTGGGACAAATGGAAAGAGGTGGAAGAATGGAAGGAGAAACTGTGGCCTGGTATCTACAAAGTGCTGTCAGAGTACACAGACAAATTATCTCTTTCTGACAGCACTAATATGGAAATGTAATTGTAGGGTGACCACACAGAATGACAAATCACTTTAGAATGAAAGTGTTCTATTAACCTGGATTTTTCATATTGTAGTGAGTCTGCGTTCCTAAGTGCTGAAGGAAGAGAGGACCAAATTCCAGAAACTATAATGAAACAAACTATAGCACACCTTTTGTTCATGAGGTTCTACAACATGGGAATTGAGACACGCTCTCAAATAACCAGAGTGACAAGTCTTCTTCTCTGGCCTAGGCACCTTTGAGTATGGGATTTGCAATGGTCCAGGAGTTGCAGACTGAAGATGATTGCGTTGGTACTTTAATAAGAGCAGTTCAACTCAACAGGAAGTTTGCCTGCTTTTCTAAGATTATCATAGTTGCAATGTAGCTGTGAATGGAAAAGAAAAAAGTAGTAGATATGATCCACTAGGACCCAAGGAGAGTTCAACTTGTTTTGTGATGAAGAAGATGCCACTAAAGGAAGTCCATATTCAAATGTTCTTGCCTTTGTGTAAAAACATCTTGGGTACGTCCATCATTGTTTGTCAGAGTGTGAAGCTGTTGTACATGATCTACCAAAGACAGTGACCTATCTGGACATGCATATATATCAACAAATGTCTGATTACAGGTTATATAAATGACAGAACTAGCACCTCACAAAAGCTGCCATAGGGGCTTTGCCTACAGAACAATGACTGATTTGTTTTGAATGCAGTAATGTCATTGTGTGCTTGAAAATGTAAATCTTAAATAACACTTTTGGTCATGGACAGTCCCATCAATCATACAAGTAAGTGACTACTGAGTATAGAAATTAAAACTCAAGATAATTTAATAAACATACATTAACAAAAATAATAAGAAATGAGTTTACAAGAAATTATAATAGTTTGCAAACATGTATATTTCTGTTGCAGTTATTTTTTGTTTAACATAACTTTTCATTTATAAAGATAGAAAATCTTGTAGTAGCATTATGCGCTGATCTTAAAGGATGATAAACTATTAAAACAAGTTCTTTGCCACACAGTTGTGGTTATGGGATTGTGACCATAGCAGTACTGAAGTACCTTGAAATGGCTTTAGCAATGACACAGATTAGCAGAGATTAGCAAAGGAAAGAATTACAAAACAAAGTATTGTAATCACTCCACTGCATGGTTGAAGCTTCACAGAGGGAAAAGTAAGCAATTAAAGAATAAATAACAGATGTCCCATTGGCAACAATAGCAGTCAGTGATCTAATTATATTTGAGTTGCTTTTGTAAATTTGTAATTTGTCTCATTACCTTTCTTTAACAGCACACAGCTGGGAGTCCTGTGAATTACACTGCCACGATGGATCATAAAGCTCTGCTCTTTATGTCCTTGCTTATGCCAGGTATTTCTTTAACTCATATTGTTGCTATTAGTAACTCAAAATGTTTGGGGACAAACATAAACGCGCACACACACACACACACACACACACACACACACACACACACACACACACACACACACACACACACACACACACACACACACACACACACACACACACACACACACACACACACACACACACACACACACACACACACACTGTGAATTCCATATCAAAGATATGCATTCTAGAATATAGTAAGAATTAGATATTTAAAGCAGATAACATTTGACTACTAGTCAAGAATTTATAAATCATAGAAGATTGTTTCTTTTATGTCTTATGGCAGTTAAGCATGCTGAGGTCATCACCACCAGGCAGAGAGAGAACTGTAGTCACAACAAGCCATCTGTTTACACACATGATTTTGCTGACTTCCATGTACATTAGCTCTATCAAATTATCCCATCCCTGATTTGACATAATCTTGCCTCTGTTTGAGAAAAATACAAAATGATGAAATAGAGTCTAAAGGGACCTGTTTGCTCATAATGAAGGGAAGGCAGCTAGGACAGCAAAGGCCCAAACTAATAAAAGTGCAGCAACATTTTTAAATGTATGCATATATGAATTTCTTTTTAAAATAATATTTACTTGATCAGCAATATATATTTGATGTCACATAGACTCCTTATAGAGGGTTATGATTAGGTCTCTGATTGTAACCAAGTTATTATGTGTTTGAGAAATGCATGCAAGAAATTCACCTCGAGAGGAAGGACAGACCCAATCATAACTCTGTAGCTCATGGATTTTCATCTGATCCATGTACTATCAGTTACAAACAAAAGTGATGTGTTTTTTACTGGCTTTGAAAGCTCGTAAAGTACTCAGTGAGTGCTGTCACATAGATGGCAAGTAAGGAAAAGGTGAGACAGCTTTTAAATACTGCCCTAATTTAAATAAGTTGCTTATAGACTAACATCTGTAAACTTCAGTGAACGTAGAAGGAAAGAGACTCAGGGATTGAAGGAACATCCCTTCCCTTATACACGACCATCAAAGCACTTGGGGGGGTGGGTGTTACAGTTGGGACTTGCACTACAGTAGCGTGTAACAGGTTTATTTTTCTTCCAGTCTTGGAGGATAATCATGGTGCCCCATGCATAACAGAAGTATTAGATATGTTTGAAAGTCCTCACTTTCCCAATATGTGTAATTGAATGAAGCATCTTGCATATCTGCAATTGGGGGGGGGGGTAAGTTAATCAGATCCAGTGGAGACTTTCTATATAAAATGTAACCCTTGGAGAAATCCTTTGCCTTTATCCCTCGAATCATTCCTATATCCTCTCCCCATTCCACCATTACAATTTCAGCCTCTGTGCACTTTAGTGACACACAGCTTTCAGAGCACATATAACACACTTTAGCTGTTGCTGATTATTCATCTTTCTGAAAAGCAAGCACCTCACTTCATTTGCATTTTCGTCTGGCATCATAGCAAAAACAAAATATATATTTTTAAATGCCTAGGTTGTGTTGCGCTTAAACAATAAATGCATCTTTTTTTCTTTGTTATAGTACTGTTTGTGAAGCATGTTACAAGCCAGGAACTCAGAGGTAGGTAATCCATCATTAAAATTGCCTTATTCAGGTACCTTGATTGAGTGTACCCTAAAGAAGTATTTATTTGTATATGGACATTGCTTTTCTCTATGTCCTTTGCATGCGAGGACAAATATCTGACACCATGTACTTATTACATTTGAATTCCTCTCCCTACTGTGTGTGCGCATATGCATATGACCATGTGTGTGTGTGTGTGTGTGTGTGTGTGTGTGTGTGTGTGTGTGTGTGTGTGTGTGTGTGTGTGTGTGTGTGTGTGTGTGTGTGTGTATAGGCATGTGCATGCGTGAATTTGTTTTGTTATTACTTTTTTGCATACATTAAAAATTCCCTATATGAATGCATAGTTTGTGTACTAAAAGCCTATGAAGTGAGCATCTTTTCATTGTGAGTGTGATACCTGTATGTATACTTTCCTGAAAAGGAGGTAAAGAACACTGTAAAACAATTTAAAACATTGAAAGATTAGTATCAGTGAACCCTACAGGTTAGACACAAAGAAGTAGTTCCAGAAGTGAAAATATAAGTCACAGAAATTTAACAAAAAGCCAAGCCAATATGCATATTTCTTGTATAAGCAACCTGTCGGAGGCCCACAGTTGAGTATTTCTCACAATTGTAGTTTCTAAGTATCAGGAAGGGAGGAAGGAAATAAACAGCTTGAAAATTATAGGCAACAAGTCCACCAGGAAAAGTGATATATTTGTTATAGAGCAATGCTAGAGGTCATGACCCCATAACCTGAGGAAACAGATGTATCAGAGGAGACCTGCTGTTCATATGTACTGCCATTCAC
>NC_056726.1:1336511370-1336528870 GCF_019279795.1 Protopterus annectens
GAAAATGAAAAGGAATGAGTGGTGAGTGTACCAAGAAGTGGGACTATGTATAATACTGAATGATTGCTGACATTCATGTTTGGTCAGCAGTAACTTCCCCCATCCATATCTGTTCTGCACCCATCACTGTAACAATATGGTACTGACAGGATGGCTTGATGACAAAAGTTCCATTACCAGTTCATGTTTACTAGACTGATTGCAGTGAATTTCATAAGTTACAGGGACTGGAGTTCAAATCCACTAAAGCAATTGTGCCAAACCTTCTATGTGATCTATATGATCAGATTTGGGGAATATTCCGTGAAGCACTCTTGGGTATTATGAAGTGTAAAAGAGCACATAATGCAATGTACTTGCCTGCAATTATCTTATAACATGGAACTTAGGTAAGAAAGCTGTCAGGTTTATAACATTGTTTCATAACAGCAGCTCAACTGACTCTATGCTAAGACATGAAATGCTGTGCAGACCATGGAGTAGAGTGATTACTGATTTATTTCAGTTTAAGAACAGCCAGTATCTGACTTATATTAACTAAATACAATATCTTGAAGTCATTAGACAGAAATATACTTTTCATATATAGTAATCACACTGACAAAATCTTTTTTCCTTGCTATTGTATCCCTGACATACTAATTTCTAGTAATGGTCCATAGATTGCTATCCATAAATGTAATGCATTTTCCCAGAAATTGGAATTTCAAAACATTGCATCTTCACAAAGGTATTCTCATTCTTAAGGTCAAATAAAGAGAGCTATCCAGACAATGAATAGCATTCTGAGAAATATATTTCTATCTCTAGACAAGACTGATTTCTTGCTCTTCTGGATTACAGAAACACTTTTCACCTGAACAATTGTTGATGTGGGGGGATGAGAACAATGTTGCCGACCACTTCTATTCTACTTTATCAAGAGAAAATTCCAGTTTTGCTCTCTGTCTGGAAGAAAGCTCATCAAAACAGAAGTACTGTTATAATGCATCGACCAAGACATTGCCTATGCCTAGTCCTAGAGAAATTGTTAGAATCAAAAATCCAGTTGACAAAACAATTACATCAAGAGGAAGATGTTGTATTTGGTCATGCCAACACAGAAACATTCTTACATTGTCAAGATAAAGAAGGTCTAACTTTGAAACATAACCGAGAATGTGAACTGAACTGACTGTTATCTTAATGCAATAAGGTGAATGATAACCTATCAGTAAGGGACAGTTTGAGCCATGAAATATCACAATTGTCTAACCCAAACACTGTTCCTGAGTGTAAGTCTCACATGTATTCTAATTATGAGAGTGTACCAGATAATCCTCCACCTATTGGTCAACCATTGGACATGTTGGTTGAGCCTACTCAGACTTCATCATATAACACTGATTGTAAAATATGCAGATTTGGTAGACCAGTTAGAAGGCCATCCAAGTGGAACAATTATGTTACTATGATCCTGTTACGACAGCAAAAATGGAGTTAATGCTGCTTATATAATTACTACAAATTTAATTGCATTGAATTGCATTGCTGTTTTATGTGTATGATCTAACTATCCATCTATTTATCTTTCTGTCTATCTATTGTTAAAAGAGTTAACTTAAGTTATAAAATTTAATCCTGCAAGTTTTTAATCTTGCAGATCCTTCTTGATTTTTAGGTTTTAAACAGGAGGTGTCAGAAAAGTTACCACAGTGATAACTGGCTTGTGGAACTCAGGCATTCATAGAGATGTCACTTTTGGATCCTTAAATGTTGGCTCTTCCTATCATTGTGAAGCAGAATTCATCAAACATTGGGTTGTGCACCCACTAATAGGGAACATGAGCTGAGTTTAGACCACTGTGAGACAGTTTAGTTTTACCCTATTGATGATGTGCTGCTGGAGCAGTAATCCTACTCACTGTGAAAGGAACAGACATTTAGTGTACATCCTTGGATGAGGAGCCAATGGTGCAAAGTTGCTATCTGTGGAATTATGACTGAATACCTCTAAGTCAGAATCCTGCCTAAACATAATGATACCAAAGCACCATGGATCTCTGGTTGGCCAAAGATAGATGGCCACAAGGTAGGTGAGTAATGCTACTCATCACTGGATTGAAGGGGATGCCTCTCTACATTAGTGCACCACACATTTGTGCGGAACTGGATGCTAAGTCATTTATAGATGACCTGATTCTGTGGTTCAAGGTTTTGTATGTATCAGAGCTGGTAAAAGCAGTGATCTATCGAAAGTCAACCTTCAAGCAAAGATTTTGTTATGGGCAGAAGAATGGTGCTCCCTCCCTTGCAGAGAGGGAGAACCCATCCTTATGCAACTGGCCACTCTGTCTCTCTCACTGCTGCCTGTTGTCCATATTGCCAGTAACACTTTACTCAATGACAGACGGAGAGTCTGGACAGGGGCACAATCCCAAACACTGAGAAACTGGCCATGTGCTCTCCGATAGTGCAAACTCCAGAGCGGACAATGTTCTTCTGTCCTCCATTACATATCCAGTTTATTGACCCTGGTCCAGATAGCTGAAATCCGTTGGGATTGGAATGGGACCAAGGATTACAGATACAGGCTTAAGGTCTTTCTTGGCAGTACATGGGTGACATGTTACACAGGATGTAGTACTTACTCCTGGGCATTGGAAAGGGGGCCATGAGGGTTGGTGCTTTGAGAACTGAGGAAATAGTGGAAAATAGTAAAGATGGCTGTGCTAAGAAGTAATACTGGTTAGCTAACAAAGAGATCAGGAGATCAGTATCAGTGGCAAAGGACAAAGGTATCAGAGAAGCCCTAGCATCTTATGGAAAGGGACTCAGCAGAGTGCATCAGATGCCATTCATAAGAGATTCCAGTAACAGCCTACTTACTAGTCCAGAGGACATCAAGGGCAGATGAAAGGAGTACTTCAGGAAGCTTCTGAATGAAGAAAACCCCACAGAAATTGTACGGTCCTATGCACATCCTATGAGGAAAAAGAAAGAAGCACCCACCTTAAATGAAGTATGAAGTCAACTAAGGAAAATAAAGCCAGGAAAAAATAGCAGACTCAGATGATGTTATGGAAGATATGATCAAGATTTTGGGTGCACCAGGGGACAAATGGCTCCAGAAGGTGCTTGTCATGCTATGGAGAGAAAGACAGAGAGAGAGGGAGAGAGAGAGAGACAGAGAGAGAGAGAGAGAGACAGAGAGAGACATATCCCAATGACAAAAAAATGTTCTACTGTCAGTGTACAACAACAAAGGGCATATTCACAACTGCTGGCAGTACTGTGGTATCAAACTCCTGTCAAACTGCATGAAGGTGCTGGTTCAGGTAACTGATAAATGAATATGCAAAGTAGTAGAAAGTAAGATGGGAGATGTACAGTTCAGACTCAATGTTTGCAGTGAGGCAAATTAGTGGAGAAGAGTCTGGAGATAACAAAAGTGCTGAAATTGACATTCTTAAACTTAGAGAAAGCATATGACAAGGCCCCAAGAAAGCTTATTTAGGTAATCCTGCTATTGTATTAAGTTCGAGAAATATTGGTGGAATTAGTGCAGGCGATAAAGAAGGATCCAGTGACACAAGTATGAGCAATCTTAGGTCTCACAGGGGGTTAACAGTGGGTGTGTAGGAGTGCGTCAGAGTTCAGCACTGAACCCAGTGCTGTGAACCGAGTCCTGTTGATGGACTGCGTTAGCAAACAGGTTGGAGGGGACAGATTAACAAAGCTGCTGTATGCAGACAATTTGGTACTACAAGCAGACTCTGAAGAGGAACATCAGCAAATAATCAAAGACTGGAATGCAAGACTGAAGGCACATGGAATGAAACTAAGTATGGACAGGATTATGGTCATAGCAGCTAATGGAGGAAATCAGAAGAAGTGGAAAATTCAGACAGAAGAAAAAGTAGTGGAACAGATTAGCAACTTCAGGTATTTGGGAAGTGTGGTTGAAGAAAAGGAAACTCTGAATGATGAGGCCAAAGCTAGAATTAGAGGTGCTACAGCCATCTGACATAAAGTCCCAGTGGTAGTGTGTAACAAAAGAATGCCAAAGAAGCTGAAAAGTAAGGTGTACAAAAAAGTGGTGTGACCAGTACTACTGTATGGTACAGAAACCTAGGAACTGAAGAAAGACATGCTGAGGATGCCTGATGTGATGGATATGAAGTGCATGGGATGTGTGTTAGACTGAATACTGTGGGGCAGAAGGAGAAATGAAGACTTCAAAGTGGAAGCCAAAGTAGCCACAATTACAAAGAATGGCAAGGAAAACATATTACAATGGTTCTGTCACATGGACAAAAAAGCATGATAATTTGATAAACCAGATTTGTGACAAGAAGAGGGCATTAAGATATGAGGCTGTCCAGCCAAATGATGGATAGATTACATCTGAAAAGACATGTGAATAGTTAGGCATAACTGTTAAAAAAGGTGGGTCTGAATTGCGAAAGGTGGCGGCTGATAATGTGACACAAATCTCATGTACAAACTAGAAAAAATGAGTTCATGAGGATGATGATTTCTTCCACAGGTTGCAGGTTCATTGACCTTCAATGATACAATTAAAATGTACCCCTGAAAACCCTGGGAACAGGTACTAACATGGATTTTGCAGAGATAATAAATCCTTTATCCTTCTGTCCCACATCTGACAACCTAGAAAATGCATGCTAACATGTGTCCTCTAGGGTCAGGTCCATTCACACTCATTTCCTAAGTTTGATGTCAACCTTTCAGTTTCCAGTGGTTTTGCTTTCTGATGAAACAAATCACACTTTCTCTCTCTGCCTATATATATATATATATATATATAGAGAGAGAGAGAGAGAGAGAGAGAATTCTCAGAAACTCAAAATTATATTTAAGAACTAAGATATAAATACGTACCTGGCTATCACTGGCATCCAGTGCAACTCCATAGCACAGGGTAATATGTTCAAAATGAGACTTACCAGTCAAAACTCTGACTACAGTTTTGCATCCATTTCAGGTAGACCACATCAGTATTAGATAACTCAAGTTAAACATCACTGCAGTAACCAAGCCTTGAAAAAAATACGTTATGCATCACTGTCTCCAGGTTGGAACATACAATCATGCACCTGATTCTTGAGATGTTACTAACATGAAAATATGATGATTTGAAGACAGCAGATACCTTGTACTGTCAGCGTATTATCTAGGAATACTCAAAGGCTACACACCATGGATGTAAATTATACCTCATTGTCCCCATAAACAAATTAAAAGGGACAAATAAAGCACCCAACAAGGATGGGGCAGTGCCATGCCCCAGCATCACCTCTCTTGACTAGATTCAGTTTAAATAGACTCCAATTTAACTCCTCCAGGACCAAATTCAGACAGTCTTCTAAAATGCTAAAGTCTTCTGAGAAAAGGAGAGGTAGAGCTGAATTCATCTCTGTAACCACCTATGGTCTACACCTTTGTCAATAAGGTCCTGTAGGCACCCCACCCACAGTCAGGCTGTAGCTAGGGGGGAAACTATGCATCATAAACAACAGTAGAGCCAGGATGGAACCTTATGATAGCCTTATGACTTAACAGGTAGCTTTGGCTGGTGTTTTGTTAGGCACCATGTTAAGACCATCCTGACAAATCAGAGGCAAACTACTTGAAAACATTATTAAAGAACCCAGAGCAGATATATTATATACAGATTGCATACAGACAAGCACTGTAGAAAGAAATATAACAATGGCTTCAGATAATCCACTTTACGTCAATAGTCTTAGTACCTTGGCTATTTATAGCTTTCTAAATGAAAAATAAAATAAGTAGATAGTGTTAACATCCATCAAACAATAAGATCACTCTATTAGTTATAATCTAATAACATCAATTAATATAATAAATCTCTGCAGTTATTTTTGCATTTAATCCATTGAGTTATCTGCAATATTTAAACATTAATTAACTCCCTTTCTTCATTAAATTATCCTGCACCAAATGACTCCTTATCATCTGCACTGTTAAATTTTCTAAAATGGTAGCCTTTTAAAATCACACTGATGTACTTAATTCATTTCTTGTGCTATAGGACTTTGTCATGAATTCTGTTTTATATTTCTGGTGTGCTTCTGCAGCCTTACCTTACATTTATAATAGTTCCTCTTATACAAAAAGGCTGCAGGAACAAGTCAGGGCATACCAAGTAAATGTGTGATACAAGTAAAAGCTTCCTACTAATGAAAAGCTCAGTAAATCAAATTAAACACAGTACATGAACTACCCCATGGATATTGTTAAGCCACCCATAAGCATCAAACATAGCTGTGTACTATCTAGCCACTGCTATTTTTCTTTTTTGCTCCATTGTAAGACATTGTTGGTAACTCATACAGGATTGAACTGCACCAGTTTTAATTTAGCGAATACAACCATTCCTGTTTTAAACATTTGACTTTCTTATCTACCATGACACTATGTTTTGATACAAATGCTTGAACTTTGTTATCTATTTCTTTTCCAATTATCCATTCATCTGCATTTCACACTGTTTTATCTTTTGATGTATTAAAACTGAACAATATGCTCTTTTTGCATCACTATCATCACAATGAGAAATGGTGCCATTATTTATTTACCTTTCCCCAGATTCACGAATCCTCCATGTAAGACTTAATAAGTCTTACTCGGAGGCTGCAGTTGAACGGTATGACATCAGCGTGCCATGAATATTCATGAAGGCATGCTGACTCAACCCTAAGTCTTACACGGACTGGGTAGGAAAGCAGGGGGCGTGTCCGACTGCTGAGCAGTCTAAATGTCCATGCCCCTGCAAGGTTTGGAAAAGTAAAATGAAAGTACACAAGAGCGAGTCCGCTCAAATGTCCTCGCACCCAACATCACACTCCCTGACATTGTAAACCCCCATCACAGTTATAAAAAGTAAAAAAATAATTTTATTTTTTTTAAATTCCCGAAATAGCTGCCCGTATTTGTGCATGTGTGCGCGGGTGTGCCCATTGCTTAGCTGTAGTTAGCAATTCTGACATGGAAGAGCATAAGAAAGAATGTTTATACAAATCACACCAAATAGCAATAGTGTGACGGTAGAGCATTCACACAAAGAAGAAGCATTCACGGTTCGAGTCCCACCACTCCCTTTCTTATTTATGTTTTAAATCAGTACATGGAATAATACCTGACAAATATGATTAAAATATCAGTAAAAAGCAGTGAAATGGCCAATGTATCAGTGAACAAAATATATATTTTTAAAGGATCCTGATATATAATTGCTTGCAGTTAAGCAGCGCTTTACCCAGCACAATAGAGTTGCCCATAGCTTAATGGCGCTTTACCCAGCACAATAGAGGTGCTTAAAGTATGAGTGCTTTACCCAGCGCAATAGAGGTGCCCATAGTTTAATAGCGCTTTAACCAGCGCAATATGTTTGTGTGGACGTGCGTGCTGCACCAATCAGGGCACCGTAGGGCACCGCAGAGCAACGTAGAGCAAAGTTGCTTAAATGCAGCCACACCCCCTAGCCTGTCTTGACAGTATGAAAATAAAATGAATGACAAGGTTCAAACCTAGGACTCGGTGCATCATAATCAAAGTACAGAACCACTAAGCCATGACAACTTAGGAGAAACCGCCATTGTTAACATACATATACTTAGTAATGGTAGATTAACCATTACTAAGCAGATCTGCAGTCAGCCGAGAATTTTCAAAAATGGCCAATAACAAAAATGTGCGGGAAATGTGGCATATTTAAGCCCCATAGGCGGGAATACTCACCATAACTGATTGTAGCTCACATCTGCAGTTAGAATGGCTGGTGCTGGAGAGGGTACATGCTTCTGAGCGCAACGTTGGGGCATCGAGGAGTCGAAATACATGGTCTGGTTCCTTGTCCACCGTCATGAGTGAAGACTCCTGCAGGGCCAGTTCCAAGGGATGGAGTACAAGGCAGAGGCTTAGAACCGGTTAGCTCATGACCTCACCAGTGTCACAGGCATTCCTCGGACTGGTGAGCAGGTCCGTCACCACCATGCAGACCTGAAGAGACGGAAGCACGACCACCTGAACCAATGGATACAGGAGGCCCGTGGGATGCAGGATGCCCCACAACTGAGTAGGTAGCCATGGAATGCAGTATGTAGGAATTGATAATTGCATCTGTATAACAGATAGGTATGTCTCAATATCCCTTTATTTACTTTACAGCTGCAGGTGACCGTGCTGCGACTCAGCAAGCCTATACAGATAGGCTGCTAAGGCTGCACCACCAGGCAGGTTAGTGACTATTCTGCATGTATTGTTATATAAAATAGGGGAGAGAGCATGAAATAAAGTGTTGTAGTCTAATAATACAGCCATAAAATGGCCTGAATAAGTCCTCTGCATGTACTGTCAGATAAAAAAGTCAGAGAGCCAGAAAAATAGTGTAGTAACACATTAAGAAAGGTAACATATGTCTGGAATAATATCTCTGCAGGTACTTTCATATAAAATAAGTGAGTGAGCCTGAAAAAGTGTGTTGTAACCTATTAATAAAGGTATAATATGTCTTGAATATGTCTTCCATATGCACCGTTATAACAAATAAAGGAGTGAGCCTGTGGAAAATTGTGTAATGTCATTAATAAAGGTTTAAAACCCGGAGTGTGTCTGTGTCACTTAGTATGAAATGTTGTTGTACCCTTGCATTATACAAATAGTACTGTTTTAAAAAGTGCTGGTAACCCAGAGTTGTGCAGTCCCATATAAAGTGGGTGATGGAAGTGCTAGTAGCTGTGAAGCATATATACAGTCCTCAACAGTCAGTTACTGGCTGGCATGCATAAGTAAATCTGGCACACGAGTAGCATGTTAATTTGTTCCCCAGAAATGTGAGTGTGTGTCAAGAAATGCATGGTTCTGTACAAATAGAAGTGAAAATGTCATATGAAAACATCCAGATATGTAGATAAAGAAATATAAATGCAATCAAGGAATATGTAGCAGTAACATCTGCATCTTGGACAGTTAGTATGTCAGATATAGGTCAGGCATATATTGAACTAGCCAAACCCATTACACAACCTAATGCATGGTGGCAAGTGCAATAATACATGTAGGGGATATACACTTGCAGTCACTAGGAATGTAGTGTAGACTAAAAGTAATTATAAGATGTTAATCGAGGTTTTTTTCTACACCCTACTGTACGTGCATAAACCATGCAATTCCACACCTCAATGGGTATGTGTAATCTTAAATATTTCTTGGGACATATGTCCTATTGTTCTATAAATATTTGCATTCATGTTGATGCATGTGCCCTGTTCAAACACCACAATCATGGTGGCCTGTTGCTACCAAACATCCCTGCATGCTTTTGGAATATCCACTGTTGTTCAATATATGCATGTGTTATGCTTGCTGTTCAACTATTGGAACCTTGGTGTGTTGGGTTAATGGGAATATTACTGCATGCTGTTACAACTAATCTGGAATGCTGTTGTTTATGTTGTAATTAAACACACCTAATCACAGAACATATGGGAAGGCAGGTTGCAGTGGACCCACCTGTCCCTCCTCAGCTGGTGAGTGCACCTGGCACCAGAAGGTCCGGTGCCCAGCCCAGACTCCCTTCCTCCATTGGTCCTGTGCCACCTTCGGGTGGAAGCACTGCAGGGATGGGGCTTGACCCCCATGCAAGCGTGGGCGGAGAAGTGCCACCTGTCACCCTTCAAAGGGTCCGGGCTGTGGTGCATAGGGAGATCCAGCGTTCAGTCGCTGATCCCCTATGCCAGCTCGAGGCGAGAGTGGTGCGTCTCATGGGTGAGCCTGCCCATCATACGCAGCCCCCAGCACAGCCACCCTCGGGGCTGTGAAGGCGCAGTGGTGACTGCCCATGGGTGGGGATCTCAGTTCTACTGTTACCATCTGTGGGCTCATGGGCTTGCGATTTCCAAACATCCGTCCCCGTCAATTGTGTTCACCCACCCCATGTGTCATACACTGCCTTTGTATATGTCTTGTCTGTCTTGTCTGTTTACCTCCCCAACCTACCACCCCGAACATACCTACTTCCTCTACCTCACTTTCCACTCTCACCTGAAAAAAAAAAAAGGGCAATCTGTACCCACAAAAAAATTACGCCCCATACATAGCTGCCCATTTTGCACACATGTCCACTGGACATGTAAACTGATAATTATAATTGGCAGTACAATATACTTTGTTGTCCTCACCCCTCTCCCAGGGGTGGAAGGTTTCAAATTTCACTCCAAATTTATTGCATATGCACAGCTGTTGCTGGTAAAGAAATGGGCAGCTATGGACCTTCCCTACACCCATACTGCACATCCCGAGCTTGTTTGCCTACTGTCTGTCCCTCTTTGTGCTCCCTTTTTCACCACTTTCCTATCTCCCCATTTTCTTTTCTTTAAAAGAAATTAGCTCAGGGGTTAGCGGGAGTAAGCACTTTTAAGCGGTAGTAAGCAGGTTTAAGTGAGTGTGCGCATGTGTGCACTTAGCTAAGCATCGCTAAGCATCATGCAAACCCGCGCAAACTCGCTTACAACTGCTTAAAAGTGCCTTAGTCACTCTATGGAAGGGCCCTTGTTCTGCTCAGCAGCAAAAGAAAAGACCTCTGCCAGTCTCAAACCCCAGACCATTGACACAATAGACTGCATGAATTACCATTATGCCACAGCAGATATACAAATAACTTGGTGCTGACATAAATATATCATGCGTTACAATGAGGGAATGTAAATGGAAATTAGGAATGGTATAACACAAATCCTGTTATGTGGGTCTTTACCAGCAGTTGTTGTGGAATTGCATGACATGACTGTGAAAAGAGAACCAGCCATCCAAGCAGGGAATAATGTTATAGTAGCACCTTACAAACCCCACACCGTATCAGACCAGGATAAATACTGGCAAAGTTGAATAGGGCAGAGGCCAGACACCCCAACTGTGACTGCTTTACAGGGATGTCCCTGATTTGTAAACAAATGTTAGCTGTGCCCCGCTGAATCACTCTGGAAAGTACTAACTTTAGGCAGACAAGTGTGGAATCACACATAATGAATAATGTCAATAGGTGAGAGTAGACACTGCTTGCACTTCAGAAAAGGTGTAGTTATACATATGCTCTGATTCCCAAGAAAGTCTCAACTGCAATATGTCTAATATATTGCAGGTGTATCTAACGTATATGTACCTTTCACTGAGGCCGTTCAAATATATACATGAGAGTATCTGAGGCCTGGCAGAGGCAGAAACACACAGGCATATCAGCATTATTGCTGTTACACACTCTGCAAATAGCTTTGGAAGGAGTTCCGCAAGCATGCCCTTATGTAGGAGTACAACACAGAAATATCAGAGGATGTAGCCATGTTTTGCTAGCAACCAACTGTGACAATGCCAATGTGCCAGTGCTGAAAAGACTGGTGTGGTGCACAGACAAAGTATAATAGGCTAACCTCTAGCTACCATCTGGATATGTCCACAGGTGGGAGCTATGCAGACAGACTACATGCCTTGATAGACTAACAGGTACACAGCAACCCTGTATGTTCAGCAAGATAAACCTCACATGATAATAAAAAAATGCTCTTTGCAGTTCTGCACCCCTACCCAAAGGTACAACACACCTGTGTATTCAGGCAAAAAACAGGGTGAAGGTAGGCATACTCAGTACTGAAATATGTCCAGTTGTGTTGAACAGCCTGTGCTAATGTCAACACAAACAAACCACAAACTGCTCAGAAGTGAGTAACGTAATAATTACAGTATAGCAGTTCACAAACACTGCATGTGTCACAGGAATACAGTGCACTAACCGCATTTCTATGGCAGTTAAATGTCTAATTCAGAAAAAAAGTACATACTCCCATGTATCATGTGTTAGCATTTGGAGGTGTGAGTACATGTCTACACTGAGAAGTGTGTACTGGAAGCAGCAACATTCAGGTTTGAGTACAACATGCATATCACTGGCTACAACCCTAGCTTCAGATAAGAGACATATACCAACCTTCTGACTGACACAACGGTGTCCAGAGCAAACAAGCATGATCCCCACCTTGGAAAGCTGAAAGGGCTATGCCTACCTAACCTAGCATTTTATAGCAGTGGGCTGCAGTTACAGTGAGTAATGCAATCACCACACAGCAGGCTGCATGCAATTACTGAATGGTGGGCAGCAATTGGTGCAAAGGCTGTCACATGCACAAGTGCAGATACCTAGAAAAGCAGGCTGTACCTGCTGTCCACACATGCAATAATATCATTGCAGGTACAGGGAGATAGAGAGTGAGAGAGAGACACAGACAACAGAGAGAGAAACAGTGACAGAAACAGAAACAGAGGGAGAAAACCCAAAACAAACAACCAAAAAAAAAAAAAAAACCTACAAAACTGTAACAGACGGAGCAGGGAAATACAAAGGTAAGGTATGTAACTCATATGTATGTGTTGACATGTAGTAGATGTTCCTGAAGAGTACTCTATACACTGCAAATCATCCATGTGTGGCAGCAGTATGTATCTATCTGTATCTGCTCATGTGCATAGGGCAAGGGACATACTGCAACTGTTAGTGAAGGGTGGACAGATATCTGTCGTTGAAGGTTATTATGTGCATATATCTATGTAGGTCATAGTGTGTGGCATAGAAAACAGCATGCAATTTTGATATATGTCATGTGCTGGTTAAACGCTGTGGAACTGATTTGTCAGATCTGCTGTTTTACAGCCAGTGAGGCCTGCTAAAGCTACATGGGCCGAGGACACCCACATGCATTCTGCACAACACTGTGCAATATAATCACATAACTGTACATCCCACAACTGTCACATGTACAAGTAACACACCATGAAAGGTGGACTGTACATGTGCCTATATTTACTTCTATGTGTACAGCAATGGATGTGTACATGTATGTGTATAGATATGTATATATATATATATATATATATATATATATATATATATATATATATATAGAGAGAGAGAGAGAGAGAGACATGGGGCCATATGTACTGCAACAGGTGTGTGGTGACCAAGGCATGGACTGTAGACAAGTGTTGATACTGCAGTGCCATTCCTCCTTTCCAAAACACTGTACCCATTAACTACCACATAGGTAGAGATCTACCCAACACCGAAGGTGTGATAAGGGAACATGGGACACAGGTGGACAGTAGCCACCTCTTTGATAAAGACAGTGCCACACTAGTCCTGTAATCTGTCTGTGTGGTATGTGTCATGACAACAGGTGTGTCATCTAGGGAAATATAGGTCAGTGTTCTCCTTTACTCATCACAATGCCCTGTGTGGTATGTATCTCACATGACAACTACAGCAGGTGGAAAGGCCACAGACATACCTCACAAAGGGTAATACTGGCCGCAAACAGATGCCCTTTGCAGACTGACTCACAAAACCACATCTAGACTGTATTGCATACCGGCTACACAGAGGTGACCTCTGCCGGACATACAGAGGTATGTCACACCCATAGCTGGGTGACAACCACCATGGCAACATATCACAATCCCTCCAGGATACACGCTCTAGGGCCCTAAACCTCGTCAGCTCACTAAACAGCACATGCTGGAGGGATAGGTTCCTATCTCAGAGATATGCCATACACTGGAATATACCACCTAGCAATAGCAAACAAGGCTCCTCATTAGCAGTTGTCATAAATACCCCTGATGATTGTTTGGGAGATTGGTAATACACCCCACAAACCCGCTCTGCGGTTCTGGTTGGCAGGGGCAAGTGAAATCAAAGTACATGTGTGTCAAAGGCCAGGGTAGCATATGACTAGGCTGCTGCAGGCCCTAGGGCCAATAACATATTATCAACCTATGACACTATGCACTCACACATGTACTCAATGCAATACCTGCTATGTGAGGTTGAATAATTGTAACGCTGAATGTGTGCAAGGTCTGTAAAGGTGTGATAGGTTAGTGTGAAGTTGTATCTGACATGGTAGTGTCTATCCTAGCTGTGACGCCAGCGAAAGATGTGTATTGTACTGTTAGGCCGACATAGTAGTATGGCATACGATGTTAGGTAGTTCCTTGTTGACGACCGTGGTGTCTCATTGTAGGCTAAAGCAATACATGTATACTTAGTGAGTGGTACTGCTGGTGAATCCAACTCCCATATGAACTGTAGTACTACCTGAAGCTGTAGGCCTAAACAGCACAGTATGGCGTGTGTTCACATTGCTTGGAAACACTGTCTTGTGTGTTTCCTGTAGTCTGCACAGAGGACAAAACTCAGGCATAAGGGTTTGTAAGTAGTGGCACACAGTACTGTATGGTACACAGGTAATGCTCATCTGTGTTGGCATACAGTGGTGCATTGTATGTTTGTCTGATGTGTTTGTAATTATGCCTGTACCATGGCTGCAATCATATGTGTGTTACAGGGTATACGTGTGTATCCAGCAACATATATACTCTGTTACAGCAGTATGCCACCTATAGTAACAACTGTACACATATGTTAGGCAGGGCTATGGCATCAATGACTAGGGTGGTTTACTGGTACTACTGTAACTGTACTTTACATTCATTGCAATGGATGACATCTCTGTTCGTGCATTGGTGTGATATATACCCCTGTGTTGAGGTTGTGCATTGTGTCACAAACAGTGTGCCGGGTACTGTTGCATAGTGGTGTGATATATAGAGTGTGCCAGGCACTGTTAGTCAGTTGTGACCTGAGAACCAATAAGTGGTATTGAATGTGTGCAACCTCTGACAGACAAATGGATGGTATATATGTCAGTAAAGTGATATCTTTGGTTAAAGGTTTAAAGTGTGCCACAGGACTCGCTCACACATATTGTTCATATCTTTTTCAGCCAGATGGCCCACCAACGCAACCCGTCGTACACAGCAGTGGAGGAAGATGAGATTGTTCAAAGCCTGGTTTTACCTCATATCATGCGTTCCGGCCCCAAAATCCGGACCACACCACAAAAGGAGGGGGGTATCCATATTCATCAAGGATACCCACACCTCCAGGTTGGTGGCAATGCACAAAGCATCGGAGACCATCCAGGTGCAATTAACCATAGGCAAGACTGCTCTGCAATTTGTAGCTTGTTACAGGCCACCCTCTCAAACTCAGGAAACTCACACAGCTTTCCTGAAGACACTGGAGGGTATAAATGTATCTCCAAACACCATCATATTAGGTGACTTCAACTACCCGAATATAGACTGGGATCATTACTCAAGCTCCAACACTCTAGCCCAAAGGTTCCTAGAGTTCATAAACTCTAATGCCATGGAACAACTAGTCACCATCCCCACAAGAGGAGAAAACATACTAGATCTCATCATCACAAACATGGGGACAAAATGTTCAACACCGGAAGTATATCCCTCATTGGTGAGATCAGATCATAAACTAATCTCACTGGAAGTCCATATCCCGCTCCCACCCCAGATAAATAAGACCACAGTGAAGAACTTCTCAAAAGCTGACTTCACACTTCTTAAGACTGGTGTGGTATCCTTCAAGGCCCCCGAGCCAGTGGAAACCACTACCCAAGCCGCTGAATCACTTACAAATGCCTTCTACCAGCACCTCCAGGACTGCATGGATCAGGCAATCCCAAATAAAACAAAGACCCTTACCACCAAAGGCAAGCGCCCAGTCTGGTGGACCCCAGCCATAAACAAGCTCTACAATAAAAGGAGAAAGCTACTACAAGATAGAGCAAAATCCTTAAAAGGGAAGACACCCTTGATCATTATAAGTAAAAAACTACGATCACTCATAAAATCATCCAAAGCAAATTTTGAGAGAAAAGTCGCCAAAGACACAAAAGACAATCATAAGGCCTTTTTTAGCTATGTTAGAAACCTGGGTGGAAACTCCCAGATATGCTCAGAATTAGTTCAAAATGATGCAAAAATCACTGAACCAACAGACATTGCCAACATACTGGCTGACAGGTTCAGTGCAAATTCCCCCCCCCCTCCCCCCCAAAAGGAGAGATATCTATCCCAGCAAAATGTAGCCTCCCAAACATCTCAAATGTACAGGTGAAAACTGCTCTCTCCAAGGCGAAAAACACAGCATCTATGGGACCAGATGGTGTCCCAGGCTGTCTGCTCCACGAACTCAATGAGGAATTAAACCCGCATTTAAGGCAGCTGTTTAATCTTAGCCTCACCTCAGGATACATACCCAAGGAGTGGCGTACGGCAACTGTGGTCCCACTTCACAAAGGCGGTGCTTCCACGGACCCTGGAAATTACCGCCCCATTAGCTTAACAAGCCTGGTCTGCAAAGCTATGGAGAGGATCATAATGGAACTCATAAATAAAGACATAGGGGACTTACAGACATTGGATCAAACCCAGTTTGGCTTTGTCAAGGGCAGATCATGCCTTTTGAATTTGGTTGACTTTTTCGAAACAGTCTCAAAGGCCATTGATGAGGGCAAGGCAGTCCACACAGCCTACCTGGACCTTGCAAAAGCTTTCGACACAATACCCCACTCGGGTATCATTGAAAAACACACCAGCTTAAATGTAAACCCATACGTCACAAGATGGGTTGCAAACTGGCTAAGTGACAGAACCCACAGGGTCAGAGTTGCTGGCGCCATGTCAGACTCCAAGCCGGTCACAAGTGGTGTCCCACAGGGCTCAGTCCTGGGCCCCCTCTTGTTTGGCATCTACTTTTCAGAAGTACAGGCAAACACAGGAGGATTATGGCTGACAAAGTTTGCAGATGACTGCAAACTGGGTGCCATAGTTGAAAACACATCAGACACAGATATCCTTCAGAAGGGTCTCATAGAAATGGATAACTGGTGCCAGAGCCATGGCCTAAAGTTAAATGCCAAAAATGCATAGTCATACCCTTCGGGAAAAACAAGGTTACCCCTAGCTACCATATAGGTGGTAATCCACTAAGCACAGAAGAGGTTATCAGGGATCTGGGGACCCAGGTTGACAGTAACCTTTCCTTTGACACTCACGTTGCCAAAGTAGTTAGGAAGACCTTCTACATTGCCCATCTGATCATGAAGGGATTCACATCCAGATCAAGGGAGGTCATTGTTCCCCTGTACTCATCACTCATCAGACCAATGATTGAGTACAATGCCCCATTCGGAATGTATCTTACCAGACACCTGCAGTAATTGGAAAGACCCCAAAAATTCCTCACCAAAAGGATAAAGGGTCTCAAAAATATGTCTTATGCTGCCCGACTGAAGGAACTCCAGCTCTTATCAGTCGCATACCGTCTGCTCAGAGGTGACTTGTGCCTGACATACAAGGCCATGTCCAACCTGGAATTAATGGACATGCTCCACCTCAAAAAATCTAAATCCACCAGAACTACAAGATCAAGAGACCTAAACCTTAACACGGTTATAAATAGGACGTGCTGGAGGGACAGATTCATCACCCAGAGACTCCCTATGCTGTGGAACAAAATCCCGGTACATGTGAGGCAGAGCACCTCGCTGGCTTTGTTCAA